>NC_056729.1:1423426911-1423484747 GCF_019279795.1 Protopterus annectens
TTCTTTATGTAATATACTGGTTTCCTTTCTTCATATATGTGCCACATAAATCCTAAAGTGATAGCTCATGATAACATAGCATAATAGCAAGTTGCTCACAGTACATTAGTGTGTTGCGAATGCACTGAATGTTACTGGTGTTACATCAGTCTGTTATGTTGTCGGAGTGCTTCTTTAGTAATGTAGTGATAAAAGGGTGAGTGTCTGTAGTGTGTATGAAGCCATTTTCTTTTTTGTCCTATTTTTTTTCCCTCCTTTTTTTCTTTCTTATATAATCTTGTCTGGGATGATTTATGCTGGTTTATTTGTTGGGAAAGGATTAGGAGAAGAGAAGTACAGTAGTGAAGACATTTTTTGTGTTTTAACATTGGGGTTTCACTTTGAAAACTGTCCGTTATTATTTTGTTCTCCCCTTCCCACAAGGATAGATATACAAAGGAAAAAAAAGAGTATGTGTGTGTGTACCAAATAGTTATAACAAAAAATAAAATGATAGCAAGAAGTGTTGCAGCACAAGTTCTTAAATAGCAGGGAGGTGGTTGGTTTTAATCACTTATACAACCTTCTTTCTCAGTGTAACATGAATGAAAGTTGTTTACTGACAGTGGTATTTCCCTCTCCCATAGAATGTTTATTTTCTGTCCTTTTTCTCTCAGGAGACAATTTATACATATCTTTTGTGTGTGTGTGTGTGTGTGTGTGTGTGTGTGTGTGTGTGTGTGTGTGTGTGTGTGTGTGTGTGTGTGTGAGACAGAGAGAGACATACTAGATAAAATGTTTTATGCTTGATTTTAACACACAAATTAAATGTAAAATAGTAAGAAGGTGTTAATTAACTTGCACTCTGTGTTATATTTACCTCAAAATTACTATTCTAACATTTGTAAAACCTGTATTTTTCACTTTATTAAAATATATTGTAGAGTACTGTAGTACCATACACGATATATAATTAATTTCTTCAATTCACCTTCTGTCCTATTCAAATAACATTCTGTTCTTTTAATTTAAAGAGGGGGGTGATCTTGTTTGTCTGTTGATGTTAGCCCCTTGCTTGGTTGACTTGTTCTGCATATGTGAGCAATAGTTGTGTATATGTTTATGACAATGGTTGCGGTGATGATCTGTGTTGGTTTCTGTGTGGATGTGCTTTGGAGCAGGAAGTGAGGAACTCAAATACATGGCAATATTAGATGCTCATGCTCTAAAAGTTAATTAAAGGTCTGATGCATAGTAAAGGAGAGACTAATATGAAAGTAATAGCATGTTTCCCACAAAGTCAGACAAAATTGCAGTCATTTTGATAAGCTGGGAATTTATGCGTCTCTTTAAAAGACTGTGTGGGTATGTTGCCAACCATATGTTATCCCTCAGTACAAACATAATTCTGGAAACATATTTTAGCCATCACAGTTACTCCCTTGCTATTTTATATGTAATAGTATGTTCTGGTGAATGAGACATCCTATTTATATAAGAGACACATTTTGAATGATAATTGTATATGCAAGTCCTCACAAATGGACAAAGATTGTTTTCAGAGAAGTTTTTGTTCTTTGAAATGTCATGTGTCTGCGATAGTATCCAAGCATGTACAGCCTTTGTAGTCAGACTTGAGTTTAAATAGTTGACTAGTTAATCACATTATCAATAATATATAATAGCATATTAGTAATATAGCATGATTGTTGTAAACAGTGTTATATGCATTGAATTTTATCTGTGTAAATCTCTCCTCATCACTGAAAGAAACAGTTGGATTTATTATAATACTATATAGACTCTTAGAATAGAACCAAATGACTTCAAGATCTGCTATATTTTACAGTTTATAAGTTTTATAGCAAGCGAGTGTTTATAATCTGAATATTATATATGTATTAACTCCTTTTAATTTTAGTAGTAGTAGAGTGATGCTAGATACTTATTTGTGGGTAGGTGGTAGTGTTAGAATAGGATTGCTGTTTAAACCATGAGTTTTAAATTCCATGGGCGGGATGGGAAAAAACAGCGCATTTATAATAGTTTACAAATGAATTCTTTTTTTTATTGGTGTCCACTATTCTTGATATAAAGTTTACAGTTAACAATCTCAATTATCTTATACTTCTATGAGTAAGCAGTTCACTAGATACAATAACAGTTTTTTAGTATTATATTATTTACAAATATATGAGGGTGTTGTATGTAATATTTATTTTTTCCTATTTCAGTAGTATGTCCAACTTGAAATGCATATCAGTTAACATCAGTTGATTACATTATGGTTGTAAAAGGGGTAGTTTATACAAATTTTGAAACTATTTCATTCCAAGTTATCTTTTTACAATAAACACATTCAATAAAAGAAGATTTGGAATGACTTAATACTAAACCCTATTCTGTATTGACTAGCTTTCCTTATAAACCAAAGAGAAGAGGAGTGGCTATTTTATGGAAAAATTATCTGCCTCAAGTCCTGACTATATTTAGTGATGAAAAAGGCATGTTTTGTTCAGTGACTTTAGAGATTCAAAGGAAACTGTACACTTTTATTAATGCCTGTTGGATACCTGGATTGAGAATATAAACCGTTAAAGAACAATTGGGGAAATAATACGAATATCAAAGGGAAACTTTATTTTTGCAGGTGACTTTAATTGTATTTTATCAGGCAAGAATACTAACACTAGCTGTAAAAGGAAGGAAACCTGTCTCAGTACAGGCTTTGATAGAGTTCACTGACCTACATAACGCATTTCTCACACAGGCATGGGACACAATCACAAATAAAGTATGTTTCAAATGAGATCACTAGTAGGTTAGGTAACATTAAAGTAGTTTCTTGTCCACTGTCGGATCATAATGAGATAACATTTGAAGTGATATTGAATTCTAGTAATATCCCAATTAAAAGGATTCCTGCATATATAGCATTGTTGCCTCACAGCAAGAGGTTCTCCTGTTCGATTCTCAGCTGGAGTGACTTCTGTGTGGAGTCTGCATGTCCTCCCTGTGGTCGAGGAGCCTCTGAAAGACGTGTGAATGGGCGTGCCTTCGCTGAAGGTTGGGCGTCGGGCTGGCAACTCAGCACCATGAAAAATCTACTGCCAATCATTAGTGGACTGGAGTTCCGCTGTGGCGACCCCTAACCTGGAAAAGCCGAAAAGACAAACAACAACATATATAACCAATATGAAAGGCTTTACTGAGTTCTTTAATAAAAAAAATGCAAACTTTTATTGAAATTAATCATACAGGTAGTACCTCAGAGATTTTTGTTTGGGACTCTTTAAAAGCATACGTTTTTGCCAAAATTACAAGTTGGTATGCACAAAAAAAGAAACAATGGGACAAAGAATTGATAGATTTACAGGAGAAAAGTTAAAATTAGTCAAAAAGGAAAAGCAGAAGAAATAGCTTAAACGGTAAATGTTTAGAAAGTTTACAACATAAAACTATATTTAGAAAGGATTAAAATAATTATTCCATAAATCCTAAATCCATGCATAAATTGGCTACTAGAACAAAAATAATTGTTAAATCTAACCACATCAAAGAATTATACTATTCTAGTTCAACACAAACCAACAATGGATCCACAACATCTAATTAAAATATGTATACAAATATATTGAAAATAGACTGTCAGAAGATCAAATAAAAATAATTGACAAGCCTATATCAGTGTCTGAACTCAAAATTCAAATTAATAAATTAAAACTTAATAAGGCACCTGGAAATTATCGTATAATACCTGGAATATACAAAATGATGACTAAGGATGCTTTGAGTATTTTACTAGAGTTATTTTCAATAGTTAAAGGATTTGTGAAAGTACCACCATCCTGCAAATGCACTCTAAAGTCCCCAATTTTAAAACCTGACAAGGACTCAACACAATGTTCTTCATATAGACCAGTTTCATTATTAAATGTAAATTAGAAAATATTTGTGGCAATATGTGCCTCTAGAATAAAACAGTTTATTTCAGTATTGATAAACAATGATCAGACTGGTTTTATAATGAACAGGATCACACATGATAATATCAAGAGAATACTATCTGATTATACTAATAATCCAAAAAAGAACTAACTTTGGTTAGTGTGGATATCAATAGTGCATTTGATTCAGTTAATTGGGAGTCCTTACTATTGCTACTGGAGGAATGTATTTTTTTCAAACTATTTCTTACAGTTAAAGTTCTCTGTGAAAACTCCTTTGCACACATTAAGATAGACTTGTATACCTTCCAATCAATCATGCTTACTAAAGATACTAAACAGGGTTGTCCCTTGTCCCCGTTCCTTTTTTGTTCTAGATATGGAACATTTTGCAAAATTATATAAGATAAAATAAAAATAGCAAAGGTATACTAATAAATAATAATTTAATCACCAAAATACAATTATTTGTAGATGACATCTTATTAACTTTGATTGCTATTCTTCTCTTATTGCAGTATTCAAAGCAATAGAAATATTCTAGAAGAAAATGTGGCTCAGTTTTAATGAGAAGAAGAGAACTTCTATAGAAGAGAGCTTCTATTTAATTAAAATTATCATCCTTCCTAAAATTCTATATATAATACAATCCTTATCCCTCCTACTGCCAAAAAATGTAAATAGTATAATTTGTTTTGGAGATGTTAAGGTTTCCTAATAAGCCCAGATTGACTTTAAGCCATCACATTAGAGATTGGACATTGAGTGGTATTGGTCTTCCAGATTTAGAATCATATTCCTTATCCTCAGTTGTTAAAACAGTAATTTCTTGGTTAGATAACAATTATAATGCCAAATGGAAAGATTCAGGGAGGTATTTGGTGTAAATCCAATAATTTAACAAAATCATATCATGCTAAAAATAGCTGCTAATACATTTCATTGGTTAGTAAAACACTATTTTATAGAAAACAAAAACAAAGCAATTCACTCCTATATTAATACAACAACTTCCTTTAAATTTTTCATTTTCAGGAACCCTGAATGTAAAGCATGGATTTTCTTTGTATTTCCAATTCACTTTACTCAATATAGAATTAATATAGATAAGTTAACAACAATGACTACGTTTAAAGACAAAAACCTGTTATACTGGTATCAATTACTGGACCATGAGAAGTTACAAAATGTTGAGCATATCATTAATGAGCTTGAGTTAAGCAAAGATATGTGATTAGAAATTAAAAATTGTAGACAATCTATTGAATATAAGATTAATCTAATGCAACCAGTAGTTAGAAACATTTTCCCCACATTCATTGATTTACTCATTAATCTAATGCACCAGAAAATTATTGAAAGAGACAACTATCTAAAATATGTAAGTTACTTAAGAAATTAACATTATGTCACACAGAAAGCTATTGGGATTATTTTAGACTTGTTAATAACTCCCCAAGTTAAGATGATAAAAATTGATACTCCAGTCTTCAAAACAAACTACTTCATCACTAAGGTGGAGGATATTCTCGTGGAAGTTCTTACATAGAACCTTTATCACACCACAAAAATTTGAATTGTAATAAAACATAGGATGCTGAAAAACTAAACTAAATGTTAAAGCTGACTGGCAGCATATCTTTTACTATTGTATAAAACTTAAAATATATTGGGTTAATATGAATTCTTTCTTACAGTCTGTTTTTAATGATAAATTTACGCTGACTAAATATTTTATTTTATTTATTACACATATTCCCACTTGTGTCATGAAAATAAAATACCCTCTTTTATGGAGTATCTTAACATTAGCAAGAAAAGTCATCACCAAGAACTGGAAGAATCAGACTACTCTTACAATGAAGGAATTTGTACCATTGTCAACTGAAGTTTGTCATCTTGAAGTTATCATGATCAAGACAAGAACATATAGAATCACCTCTGCATATACTATATGGTTAAAATTCAAAGAACTGCTGGATAAACAGACCTTAATAATGAATAAATTACTATTTTTATCACATTTCTTTCTGTGTTTAAAAAGCTTTGTTTTATAAGAGACACCATTGTAAATAGTTACTTTAGTTTGTTATTGTTCTTTCAGATATGTATATTTGTTTTATATTTCTGTTATCTTGTATTAATGTTTTGTTAAACTTTTTAGTAAAAACAATTGAGAAAAAAGCTATCATGTCTTTAAAACCACATTCCTTTGAGTCTCAGCAACCATAGGCTACCCCTCAAAAACCTACCATGGTTTCCTCTTCCTCTTCAAAGGAGGAGCAAGACTATGATTCTGACCATTCTCTGGAGTATTCTTCTCAGCTGCACTCTTCATGACAGATCTCTTCTGATGAAGATGACTGCCTTTCACTCGATCCTCCCATTGAGGAAGCTTCCTTTGGGGAGAAGGTACAGAACATAATGAAACACTTTGACTGGCAATCCACCCAGATATCTTATGTTCAGAAGAGGTATTACACCCTCTTGGAGATGGACAAACTCCAGTCTCTCTTGTCCTTGAGGCTTAACAGGACGGCTTTCAGTCCACCTCTTCTTTGTCTGATTCTCACCACCAGCTCCTGAGAGACATGACAGGTTTTACAAGGTGCCTGATGACCTTAAATATTTATACAAGAACGCAGTGGCAGACCCCCTTTGCAGTATCTCTCCATGCTAAGCCAACTAACCTTCTGCCCAATGTAGATATTCTCCCTACCAACAAAGATAGTAGGGCTATGGATAGATGGGGAAAGGAGGTTTACACCTCTGCTACCCTTACCTATAAGACAGTTAATTACCACACTTAAATGAAAAAGTACTTGATTTCTGTCCTGAATTAAACACATTTATACTGGACCATCCTACAGCAGAGTGTAAGCATCAAATGCAGAACTTACAATTGCAGGCCACTCAGATTGCTTCTTCTAGGGCACTGCCACTAGATGTGTTATTTGCAGATATGTATGGCTTCACAGTCAGACTTTACCTGAGGATTTCATATCTGAAATTCTAGACTCCCCCCTCAGACAAAGACATACTGTTTGGTCCTCAGGTGGCTAGCCTGTTCAAAACCCTGCAAGACCAAGGTAATATGAAAGATTGCAGAGATGGATCCTACTTTCCTCCATTCATAGATACCATATTAACTACCCATTTAAATCTACATCTTTCATTAGAAGGGATCCTGAGACAGTTCAGAAACAAAGGAAACCCCCTAGGAAAAGGTACTCTGAAAAAGATAGGGAGCGTCCAGTGGGGAGATGACTTTTGGAAGGCAAAAACCTGTGACTACCTCTGGAGCACCCTCCTCCTACCCTCAGTCCTACCTCCACAGCACCCTTCGTCCTACCCTCAATTCTGTTACCCCTCTTTCCTAATGATTGTTACTCTCCTTGACCAGGTGGGAAGCTGTTATCACAGAGAAGTTGGTCCTATCCATCATCAAGGACAGTTATGCTATGTTGTGGGAAAATATTTTCCCTCTGAAAGGCATGCCACAACCTCCTCAAAACCATATATCCCTTCTTGCCCTTGTTGTTCAAGACCTCATGAATCAAGGCACCATTGAGCAAGTCTCATAGGACTTCATGGGAAAAGGGTTTTACTCTAGGATTTTTCCAGTCCCAAGGAAAGTAGGGCAGTGGAGACCCATCCTAAACCTTTCTCTCCTAAACACTTACTTGAAGGTATCTTCTTTCAAAATGCTTTCTCTTCACATTCTTCTATTTTTCATCCTCCCCAGGCTTTCTTAGTACTCTAGAGCTTGAAGGATGCCTACTCATTTTTCTTTGTTGCAGGAGATTCGTCATTTTTTTTCTCTGCCTCCTCACATTTTCAGTTTACTACTCTGTCTTTTGGTCTTTCCACACTCCAAAAATGTTCACAAAATGTCTACCTCCATTAGTAGCTTTCTGTCATCCTCAGGGAATTTAAATTATCCTCTGCGTGGATGACCTACTGAGCAAGTCTCTCCTTCAGAAATTATTTTTCACTGTCTACACTTCATCCTCCATCTTCATACTCGTCTGGGTTTTACTACAAACTACAATAAATCCCACATGCTTCCTACACAAGACCTGGTTTTCTGAACTGTAGACTGGACACACACAAAATGCATGCCTTCCTTCCCCAGAGGAAACTTCGTAGTGTGCCCAGTTATTTCCAAAATTTCTCCTCCTCAGCCCATTGCTGAGCAAAGACGACGCTTAGAATTTTGGGATTCTTGGCAGCCACCATCCCTATGCACCCTGGCCAGACTTTACATGAGGGAAATCCAGTGGTACCTGAAATGTGTGTGCTCCCAACACTGTCACTGTGTGGACAACCTGATTTCCCCTCCTACCTTGTCTCAGAAAGGAACTATTTTGGTCTAGGGGGCAGGTCATTCTCAACCCAGGAGACTGACATTCACACCACCTGCTCATCTTCAACAGTTTCTCACAGACACCTCAGACAAGGAGTGGGGGTCATGGACAGGATCATACCAAGTGCAAGGGAAATGGCAACCTCACTTCCTGAAGGAAGTGAGAGGACTTCCGCATGCTGTTCAGATTTTTGCCCATCTTTGGAAACCCAGGCCTCTCCTAGTATACACAGACGCCACCATGTGGTACATAAACAGGGAGGTACCAGGTCTTTACCAACTGTGCAGGTTAACACCGGAGGCATGGAATTTGGCAAACAAAATTAACATCTTGCTCACAGCCACATAGATGCCTTCTCAGGACAATGGGCTAGCAGACTCCTTAACCCACTCCCTGGAGGACCTCTATGAATTGGCTTTGAACAGAGAGGTTTTCCAGGTGATCACCCTTTAGTGGAGCACTCTTCAGAGAGACCTGTTTGTGTCACTTTCCAATCTGACCTGCAGGACCTATGCCTTTGCTTCCAGTGGACAGGGAAGTTTCTCTATGATTTTCCTCCTCTGCCTCATTTTCCAAAAGTTTTTCTCAAGGCACAAGTGGAAGTGCCCAAACTCCTCCTCCTACTGACACTATTTTGGCTGAGGCAGCATTGTTTTCCGCTGCTGTATCACCTGACAAAGAGAAATTACAGGAGAGCTCCTCTTCAACTGAACCTCATAACTCGGCAAAGTGGATTGCTGCTCTACCCAAATCTTCAGTCTTCAACCTGACCCAAAGGATCATAGAATTTTAATTCCTCAAAGGCAGCTCTTCTCTGTGGAAGTAGTTCAAGTACTGCAGGAAGCCAGGAGACCAGGGACGTCGGGAGGTGTACGCACTGTACTGATTTCAGTACAACTTATTTAGAAGGGGGGTAGCTTTTTAAAATTTTTTTTTTAGCGCTTTACTGCACGATGACGTCAGCTCATCAGGGCAGCCAGTCGGAATGGTGCTCACCGCGCATGTATTTCCGGCCGTTTCAAATGCGTTTTCAATCGGAAGGATGTTGGATGTACACAAGCGGGAGGATTCAAGCATTATGTTGGTCGAAGCGGGAGGATTCAAGCGTTATGGACTTTATTTAGAAGGGTCTTGCAACCAAAGCGGGAGGATTCAAGCGTTATGGACTTTATTTAGAAGGGTCTTGCAACCGAGAGGGTTGGTGAGTAATATGAAGTGTGTGTGTGTGTGTGTGTGTGTGTGTGTGTGTGTGTGTGTGTGTGCGTAAATGCCCCAGGTGGGATGTACTGGTGATTACTCATGGTGGTGTGGTAGGGAATACCTCAGGCTTGAACCCTGTACCTTGTATACAGGTGTTAAAGACCTGAATTCCCTACCCACCACCATTTGTAAATAAATTGCAGATTTTTGCCTCATATTTGATCTGATCAATATCTGTATCATATCTGTGTTTTTTAAATATTGCAATGCTTGAAATTTGATGGTGCAGTGGTAGCAACGTAGCATTGATGTCTCACAGCTGTAGGTTCTTGGGTTTGGTTCTTGACTGGGGTGTCTTCTTTGTGGGGGGGGGGTCTGTATCTTCTCCCTATGTTTGTGTGGGTTTGCTTTTGTGTCCTCCCATGTTACAAAGACATGTCTGCATTATTTTTTCCTGGGCCTCTGCTGAGAATTGTTTTTTTTTTTGTTCCAAGTCAGACTGTCCTGATTAACAAATTGACAGGCATTTAAATTTCAGACTTCAGGTTTCTGAATGTTTACTTCCTTACATATTTGATGGTGCAGTGGCAGTATTGTTGCCTCACAGCTATAGGTTTTCTGGTTTGATTCTTGGCTGGGGTGCCTTCTGTGTGGAGTCTGCATCTTATCCCTGTGTTTGTGACATAGTAAAACAACTTTTTATTCTAGGTTCATAGGTTCATACTAGGCTAAGACTCCCTATGCTGTGGAATAAAATCCCGGTCCATGTGAGGCAGAGCACCTCGCTGACTCTGTTCAAGAGAAATCTAGACCTGTGGATGGGAGATCGTAGGTTTACCCCGGGAATCATCTCTGGGTCACTGCTGGACAGAGGCACAACAAACTAATGGGCACAGTATTTTTTTCATATAAGGGGTGGCGTAAGCCACAATAATTTGGGCTAGGCTTATAAATGCCTTAGGGCAGATAGCCTAGTATAAACCTATGAACCTATGAACCTATCTGCCCAAGGGCATTTACAAGCCTAGCCCATAGTTTTGTGGCTTACGCCACCCCTTTAGTATGGGGAACTATACCCATTATTTTGCTGTGCCTCTGTCGAGCAGTGACACTGAGGTAATCCCTGGGGTATATCTGCGATCTCCCATCCATTGGTCAAGATTTCTCTTGAACAAGGCCAGCGAGGTGCTCTGCCTCACATATACCGGGATTTTGTTCCACAGCATAGGGAGTCTTTGGGTGATGAATCTATCCCTCCAGCACGTCCTATTAATAGCCGTGTCGAGGTTTAAGTCTCCCGCCCTTGTGGCTCTGATGGATCTAGATTTTTTGAGGTGAAGCATATTCATCAAATCTGGGTTTGACATGGCCTTGTATGTTAGGCAAAGGTCACCTCTGAGCAAGCGGTGCGACTGAATAGAGCTGGAGTTCTTTCAGTCGGGCAGCATAGGACAGATTTTTGAGACCCTTTATCCTTTTGGTGAGGAACTTTTGTGGCCTCTCCAGCTGCTGCAAGTGTCGGGTCAGATACATTCCGAATGAGGCATTGTACTCAATCATTGGTCTGATGAGTGATGAGTAGAGGGAGACAATGACCTCCCTTGATCTAGATGAGAATCCCTTCATGATAAGGTGGGCAATGTAGAAGGTCTTCCTAACTACTTTAGCTACATGGGTGTCGAATGACAGACTACTATCAACCTGGGTCCCCAGGTCCCTGATAACTTCTTCTGTGCTCAGTGGATTGCCACCTATTTGGTAGCTAGGGGTAACCTTATTTTTCCCGAAGGGTATGACTATGCATTTTTTGGCATTTAACTTTAGGCCATGGCTCTGGCACCAGTTATCCGTTTCTGTGAGACCCTTCTGAAGGATATCTGTGTCAGATGTGTTTTCTACTATGGCGCCCAGTTTGCAGTCATCTGCAAACTTTGTCAGCCATAACCCTCCTGTGTTTGCTTGTACTTCGGAGAAGTAGATGCCAAACAAGAGTGGACCTAGGACTGAGCCCTGTGGGACACCACTTGTGACAGGCTTTGAGTCTGACATGGCGCCAGCAACTCTGACCCTGTGGGTTCTGTCACTCAGCCAGTTTGCAACCCATCTTGTGATGTATGGGTTAATATTTAAGCTGATGAGTTTTTCAATGATACCCGAGTGGGGTATTGTATCAAGGCCTTCACCAGATCGAGGTAGGCTGTATGGACTGCCTTTCCTCATCAATGGCTTTGGTGACTGTTTCAAAAGTCAACCAAGTTTAAAAGGCATGATCTGCCTTTGACAAAGCCAAACTGGGTTGGATCCAAAGTCTGCAAATTCCTATGTCTTTATTTATGAGGTCCATTATGATCCTCTCCATGGCTTTGCAGATAAGGCTTGTCAAGCTAATGGGCGGTAATTTCCAGGGTCGGTGGAGGCACCGCCTTTGTGAAGTGGGACCACAGTTGCAGTGCGCCACTCCTGGGTGTATCCAGAGGTAAGGCTTTGATTAAACAGCTGTCCTAGCTGTGGGTTTAATTCCTCATTGAGTTCGTGGAGCACACAGCCGGGGACACCATCAGGTCCCATGGATGCTGTGTTTTTGCTTTGGAGAGAGCAGTTCTCACTTGGGCGTTGGAGATGTTTGGGGGCTGCAATCATTTGGTATAGATATCTCTCCTTTTGGGAGAAGTTTGCACTGAACCTGTCAGCCAGTATGTTGGCAATGTCCGTAGGATCAGTAATCTTCACATCATTTTGAACTAGTTCTGAGCATATCTGGGAGTTTCCTCCCAGGTTTCTAACATAGCTAAAGAAGGCCTTATGATTGTCTTTTGAGTCTTTAGCTATTTTTCTCTCAAAATTTGCTTTGGATGATTTTATGAGAGCTCTTAGTTTTTACTTATAGTGATCAAGGGTGTCTTACCTTTTAAGGATTTTGCTCTATCTTGTAGTAGCTTCCTCCTTCTGTTGTAGAGTTTGTTTATGGCTGGGGTCCACCAGACTGGACGCTTGCCTTTGGTACAGAGAGTCTTTGTTTTGCTTGGGATTGCCTTATCCATGCAGTCCTGCAGGTGCTGGTAGAAGGCATTTGTAAGTGATTCAGCGGCATGTGTACTGTTTTCCCGCTCGGGGCCTTAAAGGAGACCACACTAGTCTTTAGAAGTGTGAAGTCGGCTTTTGAGAAGTTCTTTACTGTGGTCTTTTTTTATTTCAGGTGGGGGTGGGATGAGGACCTCCAGCGAGATTAGTTTGTGATCTGATCTCACCAGTGAGGGGTATACTTCCGGTGTTGAACATTGTGCTCCCATGTTCGTGATGATGAGGTCAAGTATGTTATCTCCTCTTGTGGGGATGGTAACTGGTTGTTCCATGGCATTTGAGTTTATGAATTCCAGGAACTTTTGGGCTAGGGTGTTTGGGCTTGAGTAGTGTTCCCAGTCTATATTAGGGTAGTTGAAGTCACCTAGTATGATGGTGTTTGGTGATACATTTATCCCTCTAGTGTTTTCAGGAAGGCCATGTGAGGTTCCTGAGTTTGTGAGGGTGGCCTGTAACATGCTACAATTTGCAGAGCAGTCTTGCCTATGGTTAATTGCACCTGGATGGTCTCCGATGCATCGTGCGTTGCAACCAGTCTTGAGGTGTGGGAGTCCTTGATGAATATGGATACACCCCCTCCTTTCTTGGTATTGTCCGGATTTTGGGGCCGGAACGCATGCTATGAGGTAAAACCTGATAGTGCTGGGGTGCTCTCAGGAGCCTTGAACCAGGTTTCTGTCACAGCACAGACATCGATGTTCTCCATATGTATTAACACAACCTTTTTTATAGCAATTTTTTAAGTTTATGACTATTTGAAATTTGTCCTTATTTTTGGGACTGTAATACCCTGTTATTGGCTTTGTCCAGGTTTTTTGTGCTAAGGTTGACAGCTATGGCAAGAACTGAATTCACTGAATATGTTTGAGGGCTGTATTCCCTCATTACTGGTTTTGTCCAGGTGTTTTGTGCTAAGAGGTTGACAGCTATGGTGAGAACTGAATTCATTAAATGATAGCCATTTAAGTTTCAGTCTTCCTCTCTTTCACAAAGCAGGTGATTTGGCATAGTGGTATGTTGTTCTGACTATTTTGCACAGTGTCCTTGGCAGTAAAATGTATGATGGTAACACAGCATTTTATTCTAGCAGCTTTCCAAGATTATACAAGCAATGTTTAATGTGTTCCTGTTTTTTGCCCTTTTGACCCACCCCAATAAATTTGGCTTTTTCCAGACTTCTTGTGCTGCGAAGTTGAGATGTAGTTGAGTATTGCGTAGATTTTACAAGGAGCTGAGAGCTGCAGGGGAAGAGAAGTTTAGTGCTGATTATGCTAAGTCGGCTCACATTGCTAGTGGCACAAAATGTGTTGTGTACTTGCTTTTAATGCAGAAGGTTGTTGGTTCTACTCCCATAAGGGCTGAATGCTGCTGTACTGAAAGTTAAGACACTAACTATGAGCCTGTTATCAGTTTGCCATCCATTTCCTATTGCAATATTACTAGCTTATTATTAATGTAATTTGGGCAATTTATTCCTCAGGGGCATCAGACACTTTATTTTTCGGTGAAGTCATGAAATATAAAGGTGATTGCTAGCAGCAACCTCTTCATTAGTTAGATTTATTTAACATGGAATTATTTAGATGACTTTTTTTACTACTTCAGAGATTGTGCATATTATTTACTGATAATGGTGGACTGTAAAAGTTTGACTAGACTTTTATGATGGAAATGTTCTGAATTGGGCAGTTTTGTTTCATTGTTTACTGGAAAAATGTTCAAAGCAATAGGAAGGTGTATCAAAGAGCACATGTATGTTTCATATGCAAGGGGCCTATGATTTAAAAGCAGCCCAGAATTAATTTTTGTCTGCCACGGGTAAAATGTATTTTTCTTTGAATGTGGGTTTTAATGTTGTTTCAATGAATGTGAGTTTCAAGGGCAGAGAAGTTTTAATGCCAAGTTTGTTTAGCAGATGTCTTAGTGTTTGTGCTGTAAAATGCAAAATAAAACTTTCAAATTAAGTTCAAATCATCATAGAAGTAAATAAGTATGCACATTAGTGTTTATGGTAAATGGAGTGAAATAGCAAAGTAATGGATCATTGGAATGGCTGCAGGGGGAGGCTCCATTCGACCATGGTTTTGTGAGGGGGAAGGGCGGCAAACTTAGACAGCCCCAGCTGAACTATACCTCCCAACTGTCCAGATTTTCAAAGAATGAATAGATGTTTTGCTTCTTATTTTTGGTTTGTTCCTCAATTTGTGGTTTTCTGGCAAATGATTTAGGAATTAAGTCACTAAATAATGACACACTACTTTCAGACTTTATAACCTTCAGAAAAATGCATGCTAAAATAAGACCTGTTCTATCAACTGTCCCAGTTTATACAAGAGCAATTTTTAGTACTGTTTATATGTTCCCTCAATATATTTGGCCTTGTCCAGATTTATTGCATTAACAGGTTGAGAGGTACATGCAAATAAATTGCTTTATAGAATTAGGCATAGCCAAACCTCAACTGTCCCTGATTTTGGCTCAAAATGATGCTCTTCCCCTAATGATCCCTCCACAAAATAGCAATTTTGGAAGAAAACATAGAGGGTTTACTTTACTTTTCTAAATAACTGTAATGATCAGAGTTATACATTACTTTTATTTCAGAAATGCATGTAGATTCTCTAATTTTGTCAGCTGCTTTAAGTTAACTGTGCTCATATTAAAATGGTGTCCCTCCTTTGACAGGTTCCCAGCTGTATTGTCTGGCAATTTTATATTTTTGCATCACATTTTTGGTCCGTTTTTCATAAAATTGCAGTTTTCTGGCAAATTAGTGGCAAATTGTTAGACTGAAGTTAGAAAATAATGCAGACATTTCAGTTTCAGATTTCATACCTTTCAGAAAATTTGTACTGATGCAAGACCTACTACTATTCTATTATCTTTCTAAGTTTATAAGAGCAATATTTTAAAAAAATGTCCTTATTTTTGGGCCTTTGCTTCAGTTTTATTTATGAGTTTGTTGCTGTAAGAGGTTGAGAGGTGTTTTGTGTGTGTGTGTGTGTGTGTGTGTGTGTGTGTGTGTGTGTGTGTGTGTGTGTGTGGTAGGTAGCATACCTCTCAACTGTCCACATTTTGCAGAATGTCCAGATTTTTGCCCCATATTTTTTGTCTGTTCCTCATAAATTTTGTGATTTTCTAGAAAATCATTGAAGGCTGAAGTTGCTAAATAATGACAGACATTTGAACTTCAGACTTCATGTCCTTTAGAAAAATTCATACTAGCACAAATCCTGTTATTCTAGCAAAAGTTCACGAGAACATTACTTAATATCTGTCCCTGTTTATTTTAGGCTTTGTCCATATTTCTTGCACTAAGAGGTAGGTAGGGGTGTGTGTGTGAATGAAACATCCTAGTTGGTGGTAGCAGGTTGTTAGTAATTTACTCAAGCTCAAAACCTGTACCTTAGTTACAGAAAACAAAAGCATAAAGTCTCTACCCCAACTACCATGCTGCATTTTTCAAAGAACTGACATTTCAGGTTAATTTCCAATTCAAGGAACCGAGTTTGAGTGAATTTATATTATATTACTGAAGAGGCATTACAGCGAATGCCTCTTCATCGACACTAAAAGAGCGAACCGTGAATTACGAGAATGGCCATAGCTTGGCTGGGGAGGGGGGTAGCAGTTTGAGAGCTGTCAGTACAAATTTGAAAATCCTAGCTACACCCCTGCAGGAGACCCACTACTAGAAAGTCTTTTACTGCTAAATGGAAAAGATTATCCTATTTATTCAGAGTTTCCCTTTGCCTGGCTTGGTTGCCTGTGACTGCAAGACTCCTGGATTGCATCTAAAGCCATCTGTGGACATACAAAGCTGATATAAGTATATTTTTTGCAATTCCTCCAACTATCTCAGTGTTTAACAGTTCTGTGCTACATTTATTGATTTATTTGAATTTATCACTGTTTTTCAGCCTGTACTTGATAAAGAAATGCCATCTGTTATTTAATGTACTGCTCTTCATAGGATCATAGGCTCATAGGAAGTTACTAGGCTATTGGCCCTGAGGCCCTTACAATCCTAGCCAAGAATTTAGACCATGTTTCAACAAGTCAGCACCCTATGCCACTATCCACCAAGGACACAGGTGGAATCCCAGGGGTGTATTTTCTGTTCTCCATCCAGTTATCCAGGTTGTACTTAAAAACGTTTAATGAGGTACTCTGCTTTATGTGGAGAGGAAGTCTATTCCACAAAAGGAGTCGTCTATGGGACATAAATCTGTCCTGCCAACAAGTCCTATTGATGTTACAGACTAAGTTGAGATTGCACGTGCGGGTTACAAGAGTGGAGCTTGCTTGCGGATATGCAGCAGAGACCCATCAGGGTAGAGTCTGAGATTGCTTTGTATGCCAGACAGAGGTCACCTCTGAGGAGTCTGTAGGACACTGAGTAGAGGGACAGGGCTTTTAGCCTATCTGTGTAGGTAGATGTTTGAGGCCCTGGATTCTCTAAGTGATGAACCTCTGTAGTCTCTCCAGATGCTGCATGTGCTTTGTAAGGTACAGGCCGAAAGGGGCAGTGTACTCAATAATAGGTCTTATAAGGGAAGAATACAGGGATGTTATGGCCACCTTACCCCTGGATGAGAAACCCTTATTAATGAGGTGGGCCACTTAAGTCATTTTAACAGTATCTTGACATTTCATAACCTCCTCGGATACTGCAAAAGCTGCTCTGAGTTTGCTAAAATATTTAAGTTTTTCAAAGTTTTTTTGTGTTTGTAGAAGTTTTTGTATATTATAGGTTCATAGGTAGGTACTAGGCTATCTACCCAAGGGCATTTATAAGCCTAGCCAGTTTGTTGGCTTTCACCACCCCATTGATTAATTAACTGATCCTCTGTCAAGCAGAACCAGTGAAGTGATCCCAGGGGTGTATTTTCTGTTGCCCATCTACTCGTCAAGGTCTCCCTTGAAGAGTGTTAGTGAGGGGCTCTGCTTAATGTAGTTTGGAATTTTTTTCCAAAGCATGGGGAGTCTCTGTGACAGGAATCTATCCCTCCAGCATGTTCTATTTGTTGTTGTGGTGAGGTTTATCTCACTAGAGCGCATAGCTCGCAGTGACTTGGATTTCTTTAGGTGGAGCATGTCCATAAATTCTGAGTTGGACATGGCTTTGTAAGTCAAGCAGAGATCACCTCTGAATAAGCGATATGCCACTGAGTACAGCCGGAGTTTTTTCAGTCGGGCTGCATAGGACATATGTTTGAGGCTAGTAATCCTCTTGGTGAGGTACTTTTGTGGTCTTTCCAGCTGTTGGAAGTGTCTTGTGAGGTACATCCCAAATGGGGCATTGTACTCTATGATGGGTCTAGTGACGAGTAGAGGGGCACTATAACCTCTTTATTTCTAGATACGAACCCTTTAATAATTAGATGGGCCACTTAGAAGGATTTCCTAACTACTTTGGCAATATGATTGTCAAAGGAGAGATTACTGTCTACCTGGGTCCCCAGATCTTTCATTACCTCTTCTGTATTAAGGGGGCTGCCACCTATGTGGTAATTCATGTGTGTTTTGTTTTTCCCAAATGGGATGACTATACATTTTTTGGCATTTAGCTTGAGGCCATGACTTTGACACCAGGTGTCCGTCTCAGTAAGGCCCTTTTGGAGGATGTCCGTGTCAGCTGGAGAGTCAGTTATGGCTCCCAGTTTGCAGTCATCGGCGAACTTGGTTAGCCATAGTCCTCCTGTGTTTGCCTGTATTTCTGAGAAGTATATGCCGAACAGTAGGGGGTGAGCCCACTATTCTTACTGTGTGAGTTCTGTCTGTAAGTCAGTTGGCAACCTATCTCGTGATGTAGGGGTTTATGTTCAGGCTGGTGAGTTTTGCTGTAATACCCAAGTGGGGAATAGTGTCGAAAGCCTTGGCGAGGTCAATATAGGCTGTGTGAACCACCTTTCCCTTGTCTATGGTCTTGGTGACTGTCTCAAAGAAGTCAGTCAGGTTTAGTAGGCATGATCTGCCCTTAACAAAGCCAAACTGGGTCGGGTCAAGTGTTTGGAGGTTCCCAATGTCTTTATTAATGAGTTCCATGATGATGCGCTCCATAGCCTTGCAGACCAGGCTAGTCAAGTTTATGGGGTGATAGTTACCAGGGTCAGTTGTGACCCTCCTTTGTGTGGAGAGGAATAACCATTGCTGTGCACCATTCTATGGGCACGTAGCCTGTGGAGAGGCTGAGGTTGAACAGCTTGTTTATGTGGGAGGTTAGTTCGTTCTGTAGTTTGTGCAAGACGCAGCCTGGGACACCATCTGGTCCCACTGACACTGTGTTTTTGGCTTTTGAAAGGGCTGTTTTCACCTGTGCATCTGTGATTTTTGGGACACTACACTTTTTCGGTATTGTTGTGGGCCCTTTTGGAGGTGAAAGGGGGCTGAAGTTTGCACTGAATCTATCTGCCAGGATGTTAACAATATCAGTAGGTTCAGTATATTTTGTGCTATTTTGCACTATTTCAGTGCATATCTGCGAGTTGCCACTTAAATTCTTAACATAGCTAAAGAAGGCTTTGTGGTTATCTTTTGAATCCTTGGCTATTTTTCTTTCGAAGTTAGCCTTGGATGATTTCATGAAGGACCTTAGTTTCTTACTGATACTGATCAGGGATGTCTTTCCTTCTTTGGATTTGCTTTTTTTCTGAACTAGTTTTCTCCTTCTATTGTATAGCCTGTTTATGGCAGGGGTCCACCAAACTGGTTTCCTTCTCTTAGAGGAGTGAGTCTTGGTTTTGCTATGGATGGGCACGATCCATGCATCCTTGTAGTTGCTCATAGAGTGCATTTGTAAAGGTTTCTGCATTTTGGGCAGCATTATCCTTTAGCGTGAGGGCTGTGAAACTTACCACCTCTGTCATAAGTAAGGTGAAGTTTGCTTTAGAAAAGTTTTTTTTACTGTGCTTTCCTTAGTTGGGGGTGGTGGTGGGGTGTGGACATCCAGACTGATTAGTTTATGGTCTGATCTAACCAGTGACGGGTTGACCTCCAGTGTGGAACACCTGTTGGCCATGTTGGTGATGACCAGGTCCAATATGTTTTCACCTCTGGTAGGGGAGTTTACCAGCTGATCCATGGCATTTGAGTTGATGAATTCCAGAAAGTGCTGGGCCTGGGAGTTTGTACTCAAGTAGTTTTCCCAGTGAATGGTAGGGTAATTGAAATTGCCCAATATCAGGGTGTTCGGTAAGACCTTCATGTTTTCCAGTGACTCCAGAAAGGTGGAGTGGTGGTCCTGGGTCATGGAGGGTGATCTGTAGCAGGCCACAATTTGCATTGCAGATTTGCCCGATGTTAGTTGCACATGGATGATCTCAGAGGTGTCATGCTGCACCACTAACCTGGAGGTGTAGGTATCCTAGATGAATATGGATACACCCCCTCATTTTGTGTTTCGGTCCGTGTTCTATGGCCAAAATGTGTGGTATTAGTTGTAGCCCGGTAGTGCTGGGGTGCTCTCTGGAGCCTTGAACCAGGTTTCAGTTACTGCACAGTTGTCGACGTTCTCCATACTGAGGAGTGCTTCGAGTGCATGCATTTTGAGATGTAAACTCCTGGCATTGAGTAGCATAACCCTCAGTTTTTTCTTAACTGTGCTGCTTACGGAGGTGGGTTTGACTTTTGAGCCTTGCCTAAAAAAGGCACTGTGGGGGCAGCAAGAGCCTTGGCCAGTATTCGAAAGCCTAGAGGTGACCGGTGCAAGCCATCTCTTGCGAAGCAACGCGGCTTGTCGAGCATGCCATCCCAGGCTGACAGACACTGGATCTTCTTTGAATGACACCAGAAGCTTAGCCAGTTGTTGAAATTGATAATTTTTTCTTTATATTGAGGTATCATTCTTGGTGAGGGCAGGATGCTACTCAGGGTCAGGGTCTTACCAGTCTGGGCTACATGATCAGAGAGCTCTTCCATATCTCTCCATGTAGTCCATGGAGGTACATCTCAGGTCATTCACACCAACATGAACAATGACAGAGTCATATTTGTACTTGTTCTGGAGTGACCTGAGTGCTTGTTTTATGTGGAGGATTCTGGCTCCAGACAGGCAGCTAACAGTAACCTTCTGCTTATCCAGCCTAGTGAATGGGACGTCAGTGTGCCTGACTATAGAGTCACCTATTACTAGTCTGTTAGGTATGTTATTTCGCCTTAAGGGCTGTGATTGTGCAGCACACTGATTTTGTGTTTTATGTGTTGTCTGGTTTGTGACGGGAGGTGTAGGTTGTTTGGGTGTCTGCTTTGAAGGTCTCTGATGCTTTTGCAGGTTTTTATTTAGAGCCTCCGAGTATGATTTTGTGTATTTTGTGCCAGTGCTGTTTTAGTAGGTCTCTGTGAAGCTGGAGGTGTGGTGCAAGTGTTAACCTTCTCTTCTTGACTGTCTGTTCCAGTCTTGGGTGGAGACAGCTTAGCTTCCAGTTTGGCTGTATAATTGCATCTCTCGCATATGTTAGTGTTTTGTGGTAGGAGGAGAGGATTGTCTGTGTACATGAGGCAGTTATAACATTGCCTCAGGATACCCAGATTCACCAGCTGGACTGGAGAGTACACCTGAAATTGCCCTTTGGTCATGCTTGAATAGTAGGGTGAGCTGCTTAGTCGCTTGGTTGGTGAGGGGTGAATGAAGAGCCTTGCCCTGCTGGGCAATCAGTATCAGGGTATATTAGTGTTTGCTATTAGGTCTGAGCAAGTGCTGGGCTGTAGGATGCTTTTTGAGTGCTTAGATTGGGAGTTAGACTAGTTTCAAGGGAAAAACTGAAGAGGAGACTTAGTGGAGCCAGGAATAATTTAACCATAGCTAACTGGCGCTGCCCGGTGCGCAAAACCATGCAAATGCAGTTTTTATAGTAGGGAAATGAAAGAGAGAGAAATTAGCCCAAATTGGCCAATAAACTACTAACTTCTGGGCTGGAACCACTCCTCCAGGGACAGACAGATTGCTTAAAGCTCCCCTCTCTCACAGGTG
Organism: Protopterus annectens; assembly: GCF_019279795.1. NCBI lineage: Eukaryota > Metazoa > Chordata > Ceratodontiformes > Protopteridae > Protopterus > Protopterus annectens. The sequence continues at coordinate 1,423,448,457 of NC_056729.1, forward strand.
AACAGAGAAACTTCCTTCTATCCAAGTAAGGTATGGGCAACTCAGAAACTAGTATCACAGCCCTGAATTCAGCACTAGCCTGAAAACTGGACTATACTAGCTTAGAAAGGTGGGAAACAAGGAACTTTTTTTTTTTTTTTTTTTTTTGTTTTTTTTGAAAAGATAAGGCAAAAACAGTAGAAAATACATTTAAAACAGCTTTAAACTACTACAAACGATCAGAAAAGGCTATTGCACTTTAGTGTGTAGCCTACAACAGTTAAACAAATTATTTAAACAAAAAACTTTTTAAAAGTGCAGGCAGTCAAATAAGTACAATATGTGAAAAAAGCAAGCTTTTAAATCACAATAAACGCTGGAAAATCTGCGTTTATGTGGAAAACAGTGACGTACAGCAAGAAAATACAGAAAACTGATATTTAATCACTCCAAAGTCTCTCTTCTAAGCTAGAAGGCTTGTATCAGTTTAAGGCTTTCTAGTGCTACCCAGTAGGTTAGTTACAGGAAAGATGGGAAACAAGTGCAGATGTGGTCTTTTAAACTAGAAAGTTGAAAGAGATGGACAAACTGTCCAAATGGTCATTAAACTACAATTTCTGGGCCAGGAACCTCTCCTCTCATGGTAGACAGGGCTACCTAGTGCTTACCACTCCCACTGATAAGCTAGAAGGCTTTCCTCCAACACAGAAAGGCTTGCGGGGCTCAGAAGCTTACCAACAGTCCTGGATACAGCAACTCTGTATCTGGACTAGGCTAGTTACAGGAAAGGTGGGAAACAAGAGCAAGTGTGGCTTTTAAACCAGAACATTGAAAGACTTGGAAAAAAAATGCCCAAATGGCCAATAGCTACAATTTCTGGGCCAGGAACCACTCCTCTTGTGGTAGATAGGCTACCTAATGCTTACCACTCCCACTGATAAACTAGAAGGCTTCCCTCCAACACAGAAAGGCTTGGGGGGCTCAAAAGCTTACAAAGAGTCCTGGATACAGCAAATCTGTACCTGGACTAGACTACTTACAGGAAAGGTGGGGAACAAGTACAAATGCAGGCTTTTAAGCCAGTAAGTTGAAAGAGATGGAAAACTGCCCGAACGGCCAAATAAGCTACAATTTCTCGGCCAAAACTCATTCTTCCCATGGAGGATAGGCTACCTAGTGCTTACCACTCCCACTGATAACTATAAGGCTTCCCTCCAACACGGAAAGGCTTGGGGGGCTCAGAAGCTTACAAAGAGACCTGGATACAGCAAATCTGTACCTGGACTAGACTAATAACAGGAAAGGCAGGAAACAAGCGCAAACACAGGCTTTTAAATCAGAAGGTTGAAAGAAATGGAAAAGCTTCCCAAACGGCCAATAATAATTACTGGGCCAGAAACCACTCCTCCTGTGGTAGAAAGGTTACCTAGTGCTTACCACTCCCACTGATAAGCTAGAGGGCTTCTCTCCAACACAGAAGGGCTTGGGGGGCTCAGAAGCTTCCCAACAGTCCTGGATACAGCAAATCTGTACCTGGACTACACTAGTTATAGGAAAGGTGGGGACCAAATGCAAAATGGGCTTTTAACCAGAACGTAGAAAGAGATGGAAAAACTGCCCAAGCGGCCAATGAACTACAGTTTCAGGACCAAAACCCACTCTTCCCATGGTAGATAGGCTACCTAGTGCTTACCACTCCCACTGATAAGCTAGAAGGCTTCCCTCCAACACAGAAGGGCTTGGGGGGCTCAGAAGCTTACCAACAGTCCTGGATACAGCAAGTCTGTATCTGGACTTGACTAGTTACAGGAAAGGCAGGAAACAAGCTTAGAATTTTTCTTTTTTTTTTTTTTTTTTTAATACAGAAAAGCAGCTAAAACAGCAGTAAACACAATTCAAATTGCAGTGCAGGCCAGCACACCCGAGTGTGTAGCAACACTACGGCAAATACAGTTCAAATAAATGCAATTAAATTAACAAATGACTAAAAAACAAGTGCAGAAGGCAGTAAATTAGAAGGCTACTAGCAAGCAGTAATAAGTGCAGAGTAAGAGCGACTAAACAGCACGCAGAAGAGCAACTAAGACAGTTACAGTAAGAGCAGCTGAATAATATATATATATATATATATATATATATATATATATATATATATATATTTTTTTTTTTTTTTTTTTTTTTTTTGAGGGAGGGAACAGAGCAGGAGTAAGAGGCTACATGGGTTGTCCTTCCCAAATGCTCTCTTTGTACACAGTAGGAGTGCCTGAAATCAGAATATGATCTCACTGCACTCAATTGAGTGAGCAAATGAGATGGGCCCAGAAGGAGTATCCAAATACAAATCTACAAGAGGGGTGGGCAGTGTCAAAGCCACCAACATTAACACCAAAACAAAAACAGGGAGAGTGGGTGGGGAACTAACAGTACAGAGACAGCCACAACTTCAGTTGAGTTAATATTCAGTGAAAAACACAAATAGATAAATGAACTTCAGTACTATATGAAAAAGAGCAGATAAAAGTGTACTTAAATTCACTTATATGTCCAGTTGATTTCAGGTAGATGTTAGCTGTCCAAAGCTCAGATATTAAGCAGAGATGAATCAAAATGTACCACTTGTATAAGGCAGGACAGAATATCAGTGATGAGGTGAAACTACCCCCCAGTGTTATCAATGGCTACACGGAAATTCTAACAAGTACTCTGCAGAGAGACAGCCACAACTTCAGTTGAGTTAGTATTCAGTGAAAAACACAAATAAATAAATAAACTACAGTGCTATATGAAAAAGAGCAGATAAAAGTGTACTTAAATTCACTTATACGTCCAGTTGATTTCAGGTAGATGTTAGCCAGCCAAAGCACATTTTCTGTATTTGTGAACATTTCTCAGGACTGCCAAATATTCCTGATACTGCAGGGTTTTTGCCTTTTATTGTAAAGCATTTGTTACTGCACTTGAGCTCAAAACATGTTCATTTTACATTGAGGGTTTTATTCTGCACTCTGGTGTGAGCCGTACCTCTCAACCTGGAAACCACAAAAATCTGGATAAGGCCCATGAAAAATAGGCACAAATCTGTACGTTCATTAACACAAAATTTGCATATATAATTATGTAACCCCGCCCACTCCAATGGAATTGTGGGATACCAACTTTCAAATCCAAACCGAAGAACAAACAGCCAAAATATGGCACCAGAGTCCCCCTGCAGCCATTCCAAATGTTCCATTACCTGGCTATTTTGCCCCATTTACCATAAACAATGTGTGCATACTGCTTTACTTCTACAATTATTATTTGGATTTTATTTTTTACATTTTACAGCCCAATGCACAAACACCAGTAGACATCTGCTAAATAAAGCAACACTGTCCCACAATGAAAATAGACTTGGCATTAAAACTTCTGCCCGTGAAACTCACATTCATTGAAACAGCAATGGAAACCCACACCACATCCAAAGAAATTGCATTTGGCATTGCATTGGTGGTGGATAAAGATTACTTTTGGGCTGTTTTCAAATCATTGGCCCCTTGCACACAAAACAAGAAACATACATGTGTTCTTTGATACACCTTCCTGACTTTATTAAATTATATTCCTTGTATAGTACAGCACACTTGTTAGAGCGCATTTTACATTTATTGTTTGAACATTTTCCAGTAGGCTGTAGGCAATGAAACAAAATGCATGAACCAATAATGATAAAACTGCCCAATTCAGAACATTTCCATCATAAAAGTACTTACACGCCCACACTATAAATAGAATGACATTAGTGTAAGCCATAGGCATCTTGCACAGCTTCTCACACTTATTTTCAATTTCAGTTTTTTTTTGGGGGGGGGGGTGACAAAAGGCCAAAAACCAGGGACACATTTTAAACATTGCTTGTATAATTTTGGAAAGTTGCTAGAATAAAATGTGTTACCACCATGCATTTCACTGGCAAGGCTTGAACCCAGGGCGCTATGCACTACAGTTTGAGCAACATTCCACTATGCCAAATCAGCAGGCTCCTGAAAGATAGGAAGACTGAAACTTAAATGGCTATCATTTAGTGAATTCAGCTCTCACTTCTCACCATAGCTGTCAACCTCTTAGCACAAAAAAACTGGACAAAGCCAATAATGGGGGAATACAGCTCCAAAACAGGGACAAATTTCAAATACTGATCTTATGAACTTAGAAAATTGCTAGAATAAAAGGTTTTGTTACCATTTGTTTTATGAAGAATATGAGTCTGAAATTCAAATGCCCATCATTATTTAATGAAAAAAATCCTGAAAACCACAGATTTTATGAGGAACATATCAAAAATATGAGGCAGAAATTTACAAGAAGTAGTAGTAGCTAGGGACTTTAGGCTCTTTTTACCTTGTACCCAAGGTACAGGGTTTGAGCCAGAGTACCTCTAGCCACCAGGTGTATTAAAATGGGGGCAATTTTCTCTCCTCAAGTCCGTTTGAAATACAATAAAGGTTTCATTGTTTTGATGAAATAAAATCCAAAAACCTGCCACATAGATCTAGAAGGCTACAAAGTTCATGAGGAGCAAACCTGAATCACAAGACAGAAATCCAGACATTCTGTGTGAAACTCCAGACAGTCAAGAGATGTACATGCATTGCAAGGTTATAATAAACCTCTAGGTGAGCATCACCACAAATTCAGGTACTATATTGCACCCTGCACCCACCTCAGATCTGCGCACAGTTACTTATGACAAATGCTAAAATAATGAAAGAATAAAGCCCTAAAAGCAAAAACAAACTTAAAATACCACTCCCACAAACTTAGAATGCTGCCGGAATAAAAAGCCCTGTGTTACCATACACTTTCTAAAAGATGTAAGGTCTGAAACCCAAATGCCTGTCACTGTCCTGTGAATCTAATCCTCACTAGCTTGTCCATTAGTCTTAGAGGACCCTAAATTTCATGAGGAGCATAGGACAAAACTCCAGACATTCTGCAAAATTCCAAATAGCCGAGAGGTATGCATACATTGCTAGTTACTCTATGCTAAATTTTTCAATGATGAACATTGCAAATTCAAAAACTGTACCGCACCCCTCGGATCTACGCATAATTAAGGAGCAATGAAGATAGACACATTGAAAAATGTCGAGACAAAATCAAATTTACCTAATTAAGATCCACAACTCTGCCATATTCAATAAACAACTTCTATACTGCCAGTCACACCAAAAGTGGAGCTAGACATGTCCGTAGCTCAGATCGCTCAAAAATACATTTTCTGCGGTGTCAATACAGTCCCTAGCTTAGATCGCTCAAAAATACATTTTCTGAGGTGTCAGTACAGTCACCTGAGAAGAGTTTTGCTTGTGTGCAGTATCTCTCAAAGGCGACTAAAACGATGGCGACATGAAATACAGTAAAGGTTTCCTCACCCTTCAGTTTGAAATACAATAAAGGTTTCCTCACCCTTCATGAATAAAATCCAAAATCTTTTGTATGTGTTAAGTCTGCTGGTTGGTCTGCTCACATTGACCAGCCAAGCCGTTCCCGCTCACAAAGCATTTGAACCCCCTTCATGAATAAAATCCAAAATCTTTTGCATGTGTTAAGTCTGCTGGTTGGTCTGCTCACATTGACCAGCCAAGCCGTTCCCGCTCACAAAGCATTTGAACCCCCTTCATGAATAAAATCCAAAATCTTTTGCATGTGTTAAGTCTGCTGGTTGGTCTGCTCACATTGACCAGCCAAGCCGTTCCCGCTCACAAAGCATTTGAACCAGCCATAAGTGCAAGCTCCTTGAGCTCAATTCCAACAGGCTGGTAGCCAAGACGGAGCTGACATCATCACGCTCGTGATGATGTCAGCTCACAAAGCACGAAAAATAAAATAACAAAGAAAGAAATCGGAAATGAAGGGGTGCCACTCGGGGAATCATGGCACTCCATTATTTGAACCCACAAACTTGGTAAAAACTGAGTAATTATGTACAGTTGGGAAGTATGGTGGGAGCAGAGGGCTGATTTAACCCATCCGAGGTGGGAGCTGCTGGCTGAAGGCTTGTTGTGTGTTTATTTTATTGGCCTGAAGGCTTACTGTGTAAAAGTCTTTCATCCTGTTGGTATAAAAGCCTCAAGCAAATGCAGTTTTCTATGCCTTGTATATATGCAGGCCTCTCCAGTGTAAAAGCCTCTATTGGAAATGCTGTCCATAGTTGCCTGCTGTTCATAGCTGCTCGAAGAGCTGCCAGTTTCCACAGAGGGCAGCACCACTGCAGGTCATCCTGTAGTATACTACTAAACACTCTAACTTAGACCTTTAAGTGACACTTCCCTACTCCTTAAAATTTACTAAGGATCTGGTATAATGGATAGGCACTTCCCTGTCATCTCTGTTTGGGGCCTGTTGGATATGGGCATTCTAAAGCAGTGTAGTAACTGCCTCTTGCTCACTGACAACCACGTAATTATAGAACAGGCAAGCACCATATGTAGCACATGTAAAAAGACAATGTCATTGGAGGCAAAGCTCTCACTTGCATACATACAAAATGCAAACCATGTTGTCAGTGTTGCACCCAAAACACCACCAACACTGTGGTAGAAACACATAGCCCATATGTGTGTGGAGGTACTCACATGTAATCTACCCAAACCTTCAAGATGCCCTAAAAGCATCACTTAGTGGCCATACACATACTCAAAAAAAGATAGTACCTCACACAACACACAACTCTGCAAATCATAGTAGCCCCACTTCCAAGCCCAAAAGACAGCACATCACACAACTGAACATTCTCGTTATTGAGTATTCCATTATAAGACATACTGAAAAAGGAGAAGATCACAGTGAGCTGTCTTTCTGGAGCCAGGATCTGCCAGATCACTCATGCAGTTAGGTCTTTAAACCACAAATACCAGTACTGACACAGTCATAGTCCATGTGGGCATAAACAACCTAAGACACACCTCACTGCACTATATGAAGAGATGGAACTCTGAAAATGTATCCCAGGCAGCGGGTATGAATTTAGCCTCGAGTTGCATCCTACCTTCACCAATGATGATCACAGTACCAGCAAAAAATGACTTCACCAGCTGGCTTAGTTTCTGGTGTCATAAGGAGATTCAGTATCTGTCAACCTGAGGAGATATGATTGACAAACTATGATGCTTTGCCAGAGATGGTTTACAGTTGTCACCACTTCACTTCTGGATACTGTCAAAAACTTTATCTATCCCCATTGTGCCTTTTTTAAGCAGTGCCAAGTTGTTAAACCCTCCAACATAACAAAAATCACTTACAACCACCTAAAGGTACTGCTGCTCATAGCTAGGAGTTTAAGTAAAAAATGTACTCCCTGGAAGCACTGCTCACCCTGGAGAACACTGACATAGGTGCAGTCATGGAAATTTGTTTCAGAACCATGGAGAGCTCCCCGGCTATCAAAGGCTACAATTCCTTTCATACTTCTCAATCCCCCTAACTCAGAGTAAAACAAAGGAAGGAGGTAGTGAAGTGTGCATAAAGGACAAATACACTGCTAGAATGGTCCAACAACATGACTGGCTTGAGTTGCTCCATGCCGAACTTACCATAGGTGCAACCCTCTATCATGTACTTACTAGCTTCAGATCCCCTAGCATTAGTCAGGAAAACCACAATCCCTACCTAAACCTATTGGAATCTCTTAATATTCAGCCAACACCATACTTATGGATGACTCCATAAACTGAGCCCTGCATAAATTGGGAGACTTATACGAGCCATAATTCACTTGCCCAGAGATATTTGGACTTTGTCAATGCAAATATTCTGGAGCAACTAGTTAGCTCCCCAACTAGAAGTACAAATATCCTAGACCTGGTACACATGATCATGATGGGGATGCTACTCCCTGCCATGCATTAACTCATCCCTGGTAAGTCCTAACCACAAAGTGATCTCTTTTAGTATTAAAACTAACCTAGAACCCCCATCAAACTTCAAACCTGTTAAGAACTTTGCCAAGATCAATTACCTCAAACTAACTGACAGCTTATTAAACTTCCAAGCCCCTCCAAATCTGGATGACACTGAGGCCTACTGTATGCCTCAAACTAACTGACAGCTTATTAAACTTCCAAGCCCCTCCAAATCTGGATGACACTGAGGCCTACTGTATGCTCTACACAAAAGCAGTGTACAACCGCATTCATAGCTACATAAAAGAGGCAGTACCTGTCCAAATCAAATCTATGATTATTGGCAAAAATAAACTATCCTGCTGGACCCCTAGCATAAATAGGCTATTCAACAGAAGGAAAAAAATCCTCCCCAAAGCCAATAAGGAACAGACAAAACAATGCAAAAAGACACTTACCAGTCTAAAACAAATTAGAGAGCTGGACAAATCTGCCAAAGCAAACTCCGAGGCAAAGATAGCCTCCAGGTGAAAGATAACCTAAGGCTTTTTTTTTTTTAATTATGTTCATTACCTCATGGGAAATGCTCAGTAATATGCCAGGTTAATCATGAACAGCAACACTTACACCCAGCCTGAAACTATAGCAAACGTGCTGTGTGACAAGCTCATTTTAAACTTCACCCCCCATCATCTCATACTACACCCAAAGAAGAACCCTACTGGTCATTACGAGGGAAGAGGTCCTTACTGCACTTACTAAAGCTATTGGTCACAACAACATTTCAAGATGCTTCTTAATTAGATTTAAACAAGATCTATCAGGACCACTAGAAACCCTTTTTAACCACTGAATCCAAACGGTCTTTGTCCCAGATGAAGGGATGGCTACAGCATTCATCCCGCAGCACAAGCAGGGCCCATCAACTGACCCAGGGAACTACAGACCCATATGCTTGACCAGTCTCATCTGCAAGGCCATGGAGAAGAATTATCATGGACTTAATCAATAATGACATAGGAGATCCCAAACACTGGCCCAGACTCAATTTGTCTTTATCAAAGGGAGGTCTTGCCTGCTCAGTCTGGAGGACTTCTTAAAGAAAGTCCACAAAGGCCATGGATAAGGGTAAAACAGTACACACTGCTTATCTAGACTTGGCAAAAGCTTTTAACACAATTCCATACTTGGGGATCATAGATAAACTTGCTGTGTTAGGCATAACCTCCTACATTGTCAGGTGGATAGCAAACTGTATCACTGACAGGGAACATATTGTCCAAATAGGTGAATCCACTTCTGATAAGAAACCTGCTACCAGTGGAGTCCCACAGGGCTCAGTGTTTTGACCCCTCCTGTTATATACTTCTCTGAAGTGAAGGCCAATGTTGGGGGCTCACCAATTTCGATGATGACTATAAGCTGGGAGCAGCCATCGAATCCCCCAAATAATGATGACATCCTACAAACAGGACTAAAAATTTCAAATGGCTGGTCCCAAAACAATGGTCTGAGACTAAATGCTAAAAAATGTGTAATCATACCCTTTGTTAAATCAGATATCCCTGCAAATTATAATATTGATAGCACACCCCTAAAAGTAGACCCAGTGGTAAGGGACCTTGGAACACAGATAGTAACCTAAACTTACCAGTAGGTAGCTACAGTAGTGAGGAAATCCTTCTGTGTGGCTTAACTTATAAATAAAGACATGGCATCACATCACATCAAGGTCAAATGAACTCATAGTGCCATTGTACTCCGACTTTATTAAGCCCATAATCAAGTACAGTGCTCCCTTCTGCATTTTCCTAACCAGGCACTTACACCAATTGGAGTAGCCCCAGAGGTTTCTCACTAATAAAATATAAAGTGGAAGACACGCATCGTATAAGATCCAACTAAAGACCCTATCCCTTTACTCAGTCTCATATGGTTTATTAAGAGTTGAGTTATGCCTGACCTACAAGGCATTCTCTGATCCAGCCCTGATGAAAATGTTATTTATTCACAAGAAAAATTATATAACAGTCACGCATTCCATGGACCTGAACCTTATTTGTGAGTCTAACAGAACTTGCTGGTGAAAAAGTTTCATATTTCAAAGACTACCTCATCTGTGTAATAAACTTCCCATCTTTGTAAAACAAAACCTCACTCTCTTCAAAAAAAATTTGGATAAATGGATAGGGAACTATAAATTCACTCCTGGGACATTGCCCAAGTCCCTTATGGATAGAGGCAGTCTATAAAATGACTCAGGGCTCCATCACCCAAAGACCTACTACCCTGATACTACCCCATTCCATGTCTGGGGAATTAAGATATAATATTGTCATATCCTGAGTAGTATTGACTAGGCTTGTAAAGACTCTTAGGCCATTTGCGTAGTAATCACTTGTGAACCTATTGGTGCAGCAAACATGATCAGGACCCACTCTTATCACACGTTCCTGCTGTACTGCAATATCTGTATTAACTTCTTCACTCAGGTTTGGCCTGCTGTTATATAAACGTTCACCTATCAGTGATCAGTGCCTACCTCTCTCTTAGCCCTCAACTTATGGCTAGGCCAGAGGTCCAGCTTTTCCTCAGGGGAGTCCTATTCATGCAATACATTTGGTACCCTTTACTAGACTACACACATGACAGCACTGTCACCCACTGGACTTCCAAATGCCTCCCTTGCCCTTCCTGAAGAAAGAGTTATAGTTGTGGGTCTCATCCCTTTGTGATCTCAATTTTATGCTAAGAAAGCTTGCACTGTCTCCCTTTGAACCAGCATCTTTCACTTCTCTAAAATTCTGTACCTGGAAAACTATTATCCTCTTGGCTGTCTCCTCTGCTAGGAGAGTTTGAGTTACAAGCTCTCATGGCCATTCCCCCTTTTCTTATTTTTCACAAGGACAGCGTGACTATCAAGGCTAATATGTCCTTCATGCGTAAGGTAGTGAACCAGCTGTCTCTTAATCAGGCTGTTCATTTTCCCATCTTCTTTCTAAATCCACAAAACAGGGGGGAAAGGATGTTACCTTTGTAGAATTCATAGGCAAGTCAGATTTTCTCTGGACAAAACCTGATCCTTCAGAAAGACTGACCAGCTGTTTTTGTCATTTATGAGCCCTACGTTGGGCATCCAAACAAACTGTCTCAGCTTGGATTTCTAAAGCCATCTCTTTCTGCACGCATACTATGCAAGACCTTGCCTTCCTGTCCTAAAGCATATGCCAACAGAGCAGTGACTTCCTCAGGGAAATGTCTGCAGTCTTCAGATTTATCTTAGTGGCTGCTTCTTGGTCCATTGTACACACCTTCACCAAACACTACAAAGTTTGTCTTCAGGCCATTGGCTTTGAGATAGTCTGAGGATCCACTCACTTATTTCTATCTATATACTACAAAGCATATGAGCTGAGGTCATGCATTAGATGTACGACCTAGGGATGGTAGAGCTTTGGTACCCTGGCCGGACATCAGCGGTGACAACCCATATGGAATGGAATACTGCAACAGCAATGTAGGACATGTAATGTTATGGCAAGTTCTTACACAACTGTAGTTTCCAGTTTCCGATTCCCCTCGGTTTGACTTCATCAAGAGAAATCCTACAAATCTGTGCTATATGGCAACTGCAGTACACTTGATGCCCTTTGTCAGATTACACATGAGAAATATCCAGTGATATCTTCTCTCTGGTCTCAGCACTGTCACTCAAACAGAGCTGCAATAGTGAGTCCATCCAGCTCAATACAGGACCACTCTTCTGCCCACCCAGTCTCACCCAAGGCATCCACACAGATGCATTGGATATGGCCTGGGGTGTGTGGATGGGCACAGCAACAGTTCAAGGCTACTAGTCACCCAAGAAGATAAGGGAACATATTGTGAATGAGATGAAAGCCCTTATCTAAGCCCTTTGAGTGTTCTTACGCCTATGGAAACCAGGCCCTCTCAGGATTTTCAGAGACACCACCATAGTTGTGGTACATATTTGGGGGGGGGCAGAACCAGTTCCTACCAGCTGTGCAAGCTAACTCTGATAGCATGGGACCATGCAGTAAAATAAATTCTATCCCTACAGGCCATTTACATTCCATCAGTAGACTGTGTTTTCACAGACTTCCTAAGCAGATCCATGGGACCCCCCCCCATGAATGGATGTTGAACAGGGAGGTTGTCTTGGTGTAGTCCTCAAACATGGATTACCCTCAGATAGACTGGTTTGCCTCCTCTCATAACAGACAGCTTAAGTTGTTTTGCTGCAGGACCCGCTGTCCTCAAGCCTAGAGAGCAAATGCTGTGTCCTGCCGTTGGGGGAGAGCAGAAAAAAATCAGAAAAGCAGATCAACTGTTTGTTTCCTTCTATGGAACAAAACTGGGAAAATTGATTTCTAAAGTTACTCTATCAAAGAGAATGACAAATTGCACCTCTTTTGTCTATACTATATTGGCCATTTCTCTTACACACCCATTGAAAGCACACTCCACTAGATCTATAGCTGCTTCCACAGTTTTTTTCAATGTAGGATGTCTATGGATGACATTTGCACAGCAGCAACTTGGGGTGGTACTCATACATTTATCACTGGCTCCAAATTGGATCTTGTCTTCAGAGGTAGGACATAATTTGGTTCTGTGGTGCTCAGGAATATCCTTCCTTGAGTCTGCCTTGGATACAAGTAGCTAGGGATGCTGTCCCATTCGTTGAGGACAGAATGAAGATTTATGACATCAGATAAAGAAGTTATGTGCTCACCATAATGTCCATCTGTGTTGTCGATCTTCTTCCTCAGTTTCCCTCCCTCCTACCCCCCGTCCATGACTTCTGGAGGAACGAGTATTTACATGGTCTCTGAATGAGTATGTTTATATGTACATATGACTCTGGATATGGGTTTCCATAATTCTCTTCATCATTCTATACAAATATAGCTGCAAACAAGATCTGAGGTAATTGGCAGGGTGCACTGTGGGTAAGGGAGAAGTTCAAGAGATCTGCTGGCTGCAAGCTTTAGCATCGGCCAAGTCGGATCTGAACCTATTCGTTGAGAAAGCATGAAGATCAACAACAGAGATGGACCAATATGGCGAGTACATAACTTATTTTTATTAGCCCCAAAGAATTACCTTATAATTTCTCATTTACCTGTAAATAAAAATCTGTGTTAGTGGTTGTATAGATTGTCCTGCTATCTTTCTCATCTTCCCTTTTTTGCTTTCATTTAGAAAAAAAAAAAAAAAAAAGTCCTTTGGAAAGACATGCTGTAATGTCTTTCTTAGCTTATCAGTAACTATGAGAATCGCATTGTACCAGACCCAAAAAGTTTGAGGAAAAAAAGAAGAGCCAAATACTATGTTAGTCGATCATAAGATGTTATTGCAGTCTCTCCTCAGAAAACAGACGTCAGGAAAAAACATTTGTTTCTTGTTATTGTTGGTGTATAACTGGCTATTGCATTAAAGCAGTGACTTTATATACTTTCACTATTTAGCTGGAAAACAGTGTCATCATGAGTATAGCAGTAGGTAGTCTGACATTACAGGTGTCATGAGACGGTTCTGTGTAGTACCAGTATTTTTCTTCTTTTCGTCACCACTCATTCCAAGAAAACTGATGTGTGCTACAGTTCTTAGCATTGTAGAAGTTAGTTATACTTATTGTTTTTTTTTTTTAATTCCTCCAGACCTTGCCTGATGGCTCTACCACCTTTGCCCCAATTGGCCTATTCTTTCTGGGGAAAATGAGAAATGTTTATTCCCAGGCTAGCAAGAGTCCTATGACCCATTCATTGCTACCCAGGAAGCCCTATCAGCCCTTTATTCTTCATCAAGGTTTGGGCAACAGGAAATGGGCTATTTCACAAGTTTTTGGGGATGCTTACCATCTCCCTCTGGGAAGCACCCCATCCCTCCTCAGTAGTTCCTCCAGTCTCAGAGTTGCTACCTCCCAAGAAGTGTACTGCCACATTCAAGTTTCCCTCAGTTATTAAGTGTGAATGAACTAGGGCAGTTCAAAATTGGATGTCTTAAATCTCCACTGGATGAACACTTACCGTTACTTCTGGGTGTTAACCATGTAGTATATGTACCATGTAGTATAGCAACCCCCACCCCCTAGGATGAGTGAGCAGGCAGCAGCCACATTGTCTCCTCCTCTTTGGTCAACTCCTACAGGCATCTGAACCACTAGGCAAACTCTGATTGCCTGTGCTTTATTCAGGGCTTTAGCTCTCTGTGCTGCAGAACTGCCTTTATGCTAGATTTATTTGTGATCACAGTTCGTATATTTTATCTCATTTCATTCCTTCATGAAAATTTCTTGTGGCTAAGGGTTGAAGCTGTAAACTTCCCCAAAAAGACAGGCACTTGCATGCACTTTACTTTAGTTATTGTAAGCTAATTCTTGTGAAGATCTGAAGAATCCATGATATATGTACATTTCAAATATACTAGTGATCACAGTGCCATGCCAAAGAATGCATGATAATGAAAGGCTGTGAGTGGCACACTTTATTAACAAATGGTAAAACCCTTTGCAATTCATCAGTAGCCTTTGGGGAAAATTGTCCTCCATGAATGCTTCGCTAAGGTTCCAGAGATTGTATTTATTTATTTTACATTTTTTTAACTGGCTAGGTGAACTGTTCTAAGGACCCTTTTTCCACACTTGGTAATAAAGTGCTCTTTTTCCATCTCTTCATTGTCCTGTATTATTCATAGGAGGTTACTAGGCTAGCGGCTCTAGAGCCTTTACAAGCTTGGCCATGTTAATCCCAAGTATCACCATTTGTTCTTTTTGTGTAGTTCGCAGAACAAATTTATGAACAGAGCAGGTCTGTGATTAACCCTGGCTACCCCTGTCCATGAGGGACATGGGTGCCACCCCAGGGGCAAATTTGTGGTCTCCCATCCAGTTTCCTAGACTGCATTTGAATAGGGTCTGTGAAGAGCTCTGTTTTACGTGAATAGGAATTTTATTCTGGAGAAGCGGCAGTCTCTGGGAGACATAACTGTCTCTCCAGCATGTTCTGTTAATGTCACAGGCTAGGTTGAGATCCCTAGAGTGAGTGACTCTTGTGCCATTTGACTTGCAGATGTGCAGCAGTTCCATTAGGGCAGGGTTGGAGATTACCATATAGGCCAGGTACAAGTTGACTCTCGGCCTATAAGATACAGAGTAAAGTGACAGGGCTTTCAGCCTGTCCACATAAATCTTGGTTTGGAGTCCCTGTGTTTTCTTAGTGAGAAACCTCTGAGGTCTCTCCAGCTGCTGCAGGTGTCTGGTGACATACACACAAAAGGGTGCATTATACTCTATTAGTGGTCTGACGAGAGTCAAGTACAGTGGAGTTATAACATCCCTTGACCTGGATGCTATACCCTTGCTTTTGTGGTGGATTATGTAGAAGGCTTTCCTTACCACTATGGCAACTTGGTGGCTGAAGTTCAGATTGCTTTCCACCTGTATTCCAAGTCTCACACCACTTGGTTGGAACTCAGGGAGGTGCTGTCAATATTGTAATTTGTAGGGAACTCCATTTTGTAAAAAGAAATAATCCATTTTTTGCTTTTAGTTTTAGACTGTAGCTTTGGCACCAGTAGTTATTTTCTGTTAGCCCTTCTTGAAATATGTTGACATCCTTGGGGGACTCAGTGATTGCTTCCAGTTTGTAATCTTCAGCAAACTTGGTGAGCCAGCAGCCGTCTACTTTGGCCTGGACGTCTGAGAAATGGATGCCAAACAGTAAGGGGCCCAGCACAGACCCCTTTGGTACTCCACTGGTGACAGGTCTACTGATGGAGGTGGAGTCACCAATTTTGACAAGGTGTGTTCTGTCAGTGAGTCAATTGACTACCCATCTTGTAACATAAGGGTTAATCCCCATCTGGGAGAGAGTCTCAATGATACCAGAGTGAGGGATTGTGTCGAAAGCCTTGGCAAGGTCGAGAATAGGCTGTGTGCGCACTGTCTTATCTTCATTCATGGCTTTGATGATATCCTCAAAGAGGTCTACCAGCTTTAATAAGCATGATCTACCCTTAACAATGTCAAACTTTGCTGGGTCCAACATGTGGAGGTCGCTTATGTCCTTGTTGATAAGGTCCATGATAATTCTTTCCATGGTTTTGTAGATATGAGACTGGTTAGACTTGTGGGTCTGTAGTTCCCAGGGTCAATTGATGACCCCTCTTTGTGCAGAGGAATTACTGTTACTGTTCTTCAATCAGCCAGAACATAGCCAGTTCTCAAGCTATGATTGAAGAGAAACCAAGTGGGTCGGCTATGTCTTGTTTTAGGTTGTTTAGTAAAAAAAGTGGGATATGATCAGGTCCCATTGAGGTCATGCTTTTGACCTTGATGAGCACAGAGATGACCTGTTCTCTAGAGATACTAGACAGAGGGCTGGTATCAGGTATGCTTTGGGATATGGTAGTTGGGGATAGGGGGGGTGAAGTTTGCTCTGAAGTTTTCAGCTAGCAGGTTGGCGATAACGTCCGGTGTAGTATGAGTGATCACATTAACAACCAGTTTGACACATACCTGGTCATTCCCTTTTAGACTTCAGACATAGTTAAAAAATGCCTTATGATTATCCTTGGCTAGGGATGTGATTTTAGTTTCGTAATTGGCTTTAGAAGACTTTACAGGATTTCTATTTTTTTTGTTTAGGCATAGGAGGAAACTTTTCCTGAGCAAAAGGATATGCCTCTTTCTTTTAGACAACAGTTTCTTCCTCTTGTTATATACTCTATACTTGAAGTCTACCACGGTGGCTAGTTTTTACAGGAACACCTAATTTTGATCCAGTCAGGTACAGCAGAGTTTATGCAGTCGCTTAAGTGTTTGTACAAGACATTTGCATACACTTCTGCATAGTGATCACTGATGTCTGCGATTGCGAGTGGTATGAAGATTTTTATACCATTGCTCAATAGGCTGTAGTTAGCTTTTGGAAAGTTCATAATTTTTGTTCCTGTGAGGGTACCCGGTTCGAGTAGCTACTTCAAATGAAGCTGATTTGTGGTCTGACCTAACCAGGGAGGGTTCGAGTTGCTACTTCAAATGAAGCTGATTTGTGGTCTGACCTAACCAGGGAGGGTCTATGTTACATGAACGAATGATCAAAATGTCGAGTACTACATACCCGACAAACTTTGATCGAACATTCATTTAATCGGAGACTCCAGATGTCAAAATTTGGAGTTCCGAAATGTTTTGGTCAGCCATCCTAGTCAGTGTAGCGTGTGACTTGGACACGCTACACTTTTTGGAATGGCTCGGTAAGAGGCTGCTTTGTTTAATATACCAACTCCGCGATCACTGTACATTGGGGAAAGGGCAATTTCCCGGTAATCGCTTGTGTAAGAAGTCGCTTTGCGATTACCGGAAAATTGCCCTTTCCCCAATGTACAGCGATCTCGGAGTTGGTATATTTAGTTGAGGGACTTTGTTTTAAAAGTATGTGTGTAAGTGTTTGAAAGATGTATGTGTGTAGGGGTTTGTATGCATTGGTTGTATGTGTGTGTTTTGTATGTTGGTATAGGGAAGGTGTGGGACAAACAAAATCTTTCGATTTTGTTTATTTCAGGGTTTTAAGGTTTTGAGGTTTTGAACTTTTGATCATAATGTATCGAGTATGTTGTACTTGACATTATGATCATTCGTTCTTTTAACATAGACCCACCAGAGAGGGCATCATGCATAAGGCAGTATAGTGACCCCCCCCCCTTGTTGGTGAGTACTGTGTCCAGAACATTAGAGCCCCTAGTGGGGGTGCAGACTATCTGTTCAGAGCATTTGTGTTAACAAAATCCAGGAACCTCTGGGCAAACATATTTTTGCTCGTGTATGTCCCCCAGGCTATGGAAGGATAATTGAAATTTCCCATGACTAAGGTATTGGGCTGTATGGTGAGGAATTCCAATAAGTCAAGGTAAGTGGTGTGCTTATCCTGGTTCATGGTGGGGGGTCTTATAGCTAGCAAGGATGTGGTATGATACTTCCCCAGTAGTTAATTGGACATGGAGTAGTTCGAAAGAGTCATGCTGCATGACCAGTCTCGAAGTGTATTTGGTTTTACTGAAGATAGATACACCTCCATCTTTGGTTCCTTCATGCTCATTTTGAGGTCTGATCATGTGGAAGGCAAAGGCATTGTAGTTTTCTATGGCTGTGGTACTCTCAGCAGCCTTGAGCAATGTCTCAGTAACTGCACAGACATCAGCATTCTCCAAGGCGAGGAGTGCTTCCAGGAAGTGCAGTTTCATGTTTATCCTGCTAGTATTAAGTAGCGTGACCCTGAGTTTGTCTCCATTAGATTTTGTTACGTTGGAAAATTTGGTTGACATTACCTAAAAAAGGCAGTATGGGGGAGGCAAGGGCCTTTTCCAGTATCCAAAAGCCTAGAGAGGACAGGTGTAGACCATCTCTAGTAAAACAACAAGGTCTGTCTTCCATATCCTCCCAGGCTGACACATACTAGATCCCCCTGGACTGACACAGGAAGCTAAGCCAACTGTTGAAGTCAGTCAGTTTTTGTTTATATTATGGCATCATTCTTGGTAAGGGAAGGATACTGTTTAAGGCTAGGGACATACCTGTCTGGGACACATAATCAGTGAGTTCCATCATGTCTGTCTTCATATAATCCAAAGAAGTATGTCTCAAGTCATTCACTCCAACATGGACTATGACAAAGTCATAATGGTACTTGTTGAGTGACTTGAGTGCAGTTGTGATTTGTCAGATCCTGGCAGCTGACTGTGACCTTCTCCTTGTCCAGTTTGGGAGGGGGACATTTGTGTGTCTCACTATGGAGTCACCTGTGACCAAGACATTTGTGTTTTGCCTTAGGGGATTATTTGTTGAGACGTGTGTGGGTTGATATGTGTAGTGGTTTCTTTTTGCTTAATTGTGTGTGTGTGTGTGTGTGTGTGTGTGTGTGTGTGTGTGTGTGTGTGTGTGTGTGTGTGTGTGTGTGTGTGTGTGTGCGTGTTTGGGTGCCTCTGTTCTTTTAGTAGGCTTTTAGTGAGTACTTCTACATATGTGGGTTTGTGTCATGACCTTATTTTGTGTGAGAGGTGAGGTTTGCATGACAGGTGAAACGTGCGCTGATAACCTGTTTGATGTCTAGTTTTTTTTTACGTGAGAGAATTGACTCCAAATCCACAGTGAATTTGCATCTCTCACATAGGGTGGTAGTTTGCTTTAGGGGTAAATGGTTGTCCGTATACATGAAGCAATTGCTACATTGCCTTAGGGTGCTCATATCATTCAAGCTGACAGGAGAAATGATAGGAAACTACCCATCCATTGTGGCAGGATTTTTCTGAATGTGGTATTTGGGAAAGAAGTGGGCTAGCTAAACATTGCCTAAAAAAGGCAGTATGGGGGAGGCAAGGGCCTTTGCCAGTATCCGAAAGCTTTGAGGGACAGGTGTAGACCATCTCTAGTAAAACAACAAGGTCGGTCTACCATATCCTCCCAGGTTGACACATACTAGATCCCCCTGGATTGTCACAGGACGCTAAGCCAACTGTTAGGACTTTGGTTTAACTAGTGGGCAAGTTTGACATGGACTAACAAAGGTAGTAGGAATATAGTAGGTTGCGGATGATAAGTGTGAGAACACTGCTTAGAGTGCAGCTAATTTGCCCTTTGCTCAGCAGAGAAGTTTCAGGAGGTTCTACTGGAAGGTCTGTAGGGAAAAATAATGTTCCCAGGTGTTTGTATCTATACATTGCACTGCTAAACCCTGTTGCTTGGTAGGTGTGCAGCAACAAGCAAATGTGAGGCTTATATTTAGGTGAATTTAAACAGTTTTTTAACAGAACTACCAAGGGAGAGCCCCAACCTGAGCCTTTCTTCAGCAGTCTCCAACTGGGATGGGTCCTGGGCTACATACTTCTGCCTCAAGTGTGCAGGGAGGCCCTCTTAATGTAAGGTGGCTGGTTTAAGAGCAGAGTGATACCAAACAGTCTAGATTCAGCAGGTCTGAATCTAGCCTATGCTATGTAAGGCAAGGAAGACCAGTTTCTAAATGGGAAGGAATAGGGGAGAGTCACTTAAAGGTCAAAGTGAGTGTGTGTAGTAGTATATTATTATATGACCTGTAGTGGTAACGCCTTCTGCACAAACTGGCAGCTCTTCGAGCAGCTGTGAACAGTGAGAGACTGTGGAGAGAGTTTTATATAGAAGTTTTTAAACTGGAAAAGTTTGCTTATATGCAAGCATGGGGAACTGTAGACTCAACAGAACTCTGGCAAACGCAGAACAGCTTTTGCAGTATCAGAGGAGGTTAGGAAACATTATACTGTTAAAACAACCTAAGAGTGGTACAGTAACAAACAGATGGAGGTTTTTTTTTTTTAACAAGTGCAGGCTGAAAACAGTGATAAATTCAACCTGATCAATAAATGCAGCACAGAAGAGAACTGTTAAATAGCACTGAAACAGGGCATGTACAACAAATCAGCTTTATAGGTCCTGATGGTTTTAGAAGCAATCCGAGTCTTGTATTCATAGGTGTCCAAGCCAGGTACAAGGAAGCTCAGAATAAATGAGCAGTTCATACTACTGTTTCCTATCCTTGTTAAGCTAGCAGCTATGTTATCTTAAGCTGTGACAGTTCTTATTTCAGTCATTTCCTATGAAAGCTTATTATTTAGTTACAACCTGTATGCAGATGTCATTCATTAACTTTACATTTCCATGCATCACAGTGTAACCACTTGAATGATGGTTAAAAGCATTTGGTCATTTTTTCTAATGTTACCAGTAAACTATTTCATATCACAGAATCCTGTCATGCAGCTTAACAGTTAATGAATAAACTAGTAAAACTTATAACAGTACAGCAAAATCATTCATGTAGTCATTTCATTACCTTATAGAGTTTATAATCCTTTATTAAATTTAATGTAGAAATCAATGTCCATGCTGTTTAATGAAGATGAAAATTCCTTAGCAAGCATAAATCATCTGAAGTTCAAACAAGGATCAGTGCATGTCATCAAAAGTTGCTTATACAACAAAGTCCATCAGGTTTGTTTAGATTATGGACTGCTTTTTTGTGTGTATTTCAGTTGCTTTGTTCTTCTCCTGCATTTTGTTGTTAGACTTCCGAGAGATTTTTTTGATGTCACCATGAACTACATGGATGCTAACATCTCTTTCTCAGGAAAGTCCTTCAGTTTAAACAAATGCTTGTGAAGACTGATATGGTCATGGGAAATGCAAGCTTATTTTCATAAGGCAGTTTCTGTCTGGCTGCCATAGAATACAAGATCTAATGGTCTCAGTGTAAAAGCAAGGAAGCAGTGTATTTAATACAGTCTAAGCTCTTCCTATCACGTAAACTAAAATATACTCAATGAGATGCATAGCCATTTCCAGTAAAGCATATATAAAAGTTCTTCTCATTTTTTTTTCTCTGTTGCCAGGCAAATGGAATTTTCTGGTGTCCACTCTCATTTCCTTTTGCCATTTGTCTTGTGCTTTATCACATTAGCATGAACCTTGTATCTGCGTAAGCTGCATTTCAACAGTCTTTGGTATATCAGAAAAAAAATGATCTTATACAATATGTTCAGTTACATATTCAGGGATGCCTAGTATTTAGAATTAGTCTGTACTGTAGGTTGCAGTGTAGAAAATACACATATAAATATATTTAAAAGAGACAGATGCATATTAAATATAACATAAAATAATAATCTTTTCACCCATATCTAAAAAAACAAAAAGCTTCAACATCACTACGGTGCTTTCATAAACCTGTGTAAAATAATTATTGTTAATTAGGACAAAAGAAACTTGTATTCACATTCTACCATATGTGTTAGGCAACAGCTCTATAGAGTATGTTGAAAAACTGTAAACTACCTCTTGGGCCAAAAAAGGAGATTGCAAAACTACCTTATCTAGTTATAAATCTATGAGGGTTGATTTTAAATGTTCTGCTTTTGTATACTACTTGCCATTCAGCTGTGGGCAAGTCTCAGTCACATTGTATGCAGTTAATGAAGTGCTGTCTAATGAAAACTAGGCAAGCAACTAAATTCTGTCATACAAGATGGAATTCTTAAATTGTAACACAGGTTACCACTTAGACATTTAAAACTTAACCCCTGTGAAACTAAAGCAGTTTTGAACCCAGGGAGTTGTATCTTGACGTTACATAGGAAGAGTGCTAGGCAAGCAGTAACGGAAACTGTAAGATGCCTAATAATATGTACACCTTTAAGTCGACACACTTAAAGTTCTTGCATATAATAGTTCACTCCCAAATCTAAAAGGGCTATACATCGTAATCTTGGTGAAAATTTGTCTCTTCCCATCTAATTGTCAAGACTAACCTTAAAGGCAGACAAAACAGTACTTTGCTAACCTGCAGTGGTAACTTATTCCATAGGCTGGGAATAAGTTTGGAAGTCAAGACCCTCTGGCTTACCAAATTTGCAGATTGCAATCTACGAACAATCATAGAAACCCCCCCCCCCCCCCAAAGGTACTAACAATCTTAGAGGAAGGTCCAACACAGACAAATGACTTGTGCCAAAACCATGGCTTAAAACTCAATACCAAGAAATGCATAATGGTACCTTTTGGAAAGTTGACCACCTAGGGAAAGTACCTCATTGATAAAACGCCTCTAACGGTAGACACAGTAGTCAGAGATTTGGAGACTAGTGTACTTAGTAACCTGGCTTTCATCCATCATGCATCTAAGATTGTAAGAATAGCATTCTGTGTCAATCAACTTATAACTAAGGGCGTGGCATCTAGATCCAGGGAATCATTGTGCCACTATACTCAGCCATCATCAGACGCATCTGCCTTCGGTATGTACCCGACCAAGCACATGCAGCAGGTGGAACATCCACAGAGGGTTTCTCACAAGAAGAATGCAAGGTGTAAACACAATGTTCTCTGCAGATCACCTGATCACCTGAAGGCCCCGTCTCTGTACTGTGTTTCCTACAGACTGCCGAGACATGCACTTATCCTTGGATCCTGCTCTGATGGACCTTTTGTATATTTGCAAAATGTACTAGATCAAAGGAGTAAAATGTTGCTTGTGACCTAAATAGGACATATTGAAGGGACAGGTATGTATCGCAGTGAATCTCCATTGTCTGTAATAGGCTTCCCATCCATGTGAATCATAGATTTTATGCTTGCCATACATGAGCTTCAATTCTGACCATAGCAGTGCAATACCAGCATTCAAATGCTGGTAATACAGTAAAGTCCTGCAGCTTTGGCTGATCACGTCCCCTAACACTTTGCACCTGGAGCACCTTCCCCCTTTGTCCCACCCTGGCTATACACTGTCTGTTGCAGTTGTAAGTTCACACTGTGCTTTACATTTTCTAATAGTGCTCTTAAATTCCTTACTCCCATTTCAGTATGATCTTGAGGTCAGGGGATAGGGATTGCTTACATTTTCTTCTTTATTTTCTTTTTGTTTTGTTATACAGTTTATGAATACAGGAGTTCCACCTTGGAGATTTATTCCTGAATGTACCATTATATTTGTGGCAGCAGCAGTGGGCTTTTCTACTTAAGTACAGATGCTGTAAAATTGGATATGACTGTGGCAACCCTCTCGTTTGAGCTGAGGAGTGACTACAAACATGCAAAGAGGAGGTTGGGTGCTAAAAGCGGTTATTAATGAGGGCTGGAGCTCTTAAAAATGTAGTGGCATGCAGTGATGTCAGAGATCAGTGTGTGTCTAGCATTATTTCTTCTGCTCAGAAGTCTGTCACTTCCCTTTCTTTCAGGTTACAATTAGTGAGGTCCCTTTTCTCTACCAGATGTTGTGCAGGCAGTGATGCACCCACAGGATGGGGGAGCTGAATGACAGGCACTCTTCCTTCCATATCCTTGGCTGACGCTTATTGGCACACCAACCTTATTTTGATCGTCTCATTGTCAGTATTGACTGTGTTTAAGTTTTTTTTTTTAAAAGAATGTGTATACGTCTGTGCAGACATGCATACAGTTCTGTTTATATGATTAAGTACACTGTGGTAGAAAAGCTACTAATGAATTATTTTCTGGTCCTGAGACTCGGATTTTAGTATTTTTATGTAAAAATAGGTACAACTGTTAACATTTTGGTTTACTACTTTGACTAATATGGTTGAATAGGTGTTTCAAGTCAGAATGCATTACATATGTACTTTGCCATTTATGTTGTAATGGTTTTAATTCTGTGGAAAGGTGCATTCATTTTTTTTCACAGTTGGGCAGGGACTGAAGAGTGCAGCACTGGAAGATTGTGCATTGTGTCAAGAAAGTAGTTCTACTTCAGAAATTACCTCAAAGACAAGAGAAGGCGAATTTGAAGGTAATGTAATCACTTTTTTCCTTGTGATCCAGGACATGTAAATACTGAGATGCATTCTAATGATTATCCGCAAACTTGTTTTATCCAACTGTTTTTCCATGTCTGCAGATTGTAAAGTATAATTTACTAAAAATTCCAGTTGTATTATATTACAGACTAGAAAGCCATTACTTCTATACATGTTTGAATTTTATGTTAAATTGCTTGCTGCTGCAAGAAATGTCTACATGTTTTAATGTGCTGTATAACTAATCTGATCTTTAAAGCAGACATTCAGTATGTACTACTTCCACTTGACAGCTAGTGCTGCAGTAATAGATCTCCAAGTAATTAACACTGCTTTCACTGTCATCACCACCATAATTGTGTTGCTGTGGTTATTCCTAGTATCAGAAAAGTGGATAACACTGTTTTGATTGCAAATCACTTTTTTTGCTAGAGAAGCCAAGTGGCTTACGACATTTGGATGCTTTCTAGCAGGGTTAACAAAAACATGCCATTGTTTTCATTTATGATTTTTGCGTGTTTAATAAAACATTCTTCAAAATAAGCTGAAACATTTGTCAAATTAAAAAAGACTTGAAATGAAGAATTTTTGTGTGTTGTAAAGACTTTTCCCACAGAGTCATTGCTGTTATGTTGTGCCAAGTGTAGTCATTATCAGAAATTAAAAGTGGACCACTAAAAATGTTTTAAGGCACCAAGAGTATGTGGTAACTTCACATTTTGGTTGCTGGGTTCTGTCTCTTTTAGTGTGTCTTCTCTTAAGAAGCACTGCAAGTGTTCCTTTTTGGAGTTATAGCACCTTTCATCTACAAAGCTGATGAATTTTTGAAGCTGAAAATATTCCATGTCAGAAACCCAGAGATTCAAGATTCTCAAGTCATCAGTGAGACACTAAGTTATAAATCAGGGTGGGAGGGTAGCATAATGATTAAGGTGTTTTACCTTACAAACACAAAGGTCAGGGTTTGATTCTTACCTGGGGTAATTGGCTATGCTTAAAATGGCTCACAGGGCCAGTTAGCTTAGTATGAACCTATAAATACAAGAATGTTGGCAATTGAGACTGAGCCAAACATTCACCTGGTTTAAATGACACCATTAATAGTAAATACATTTTAAAATGGAGAGATGCATAATTTTAACTGTTTTAGTCTTACAACCAAGTGATATGACATTTGATGGTTTATGAGTGCCATGTGATTGTTTTGCAGAGCTATTTAAATAGATTTTTCTGAAGTTTGTTTATTCTGATAGTCTTTTTGGTAATTAAGATAGAAGTGCTTAATTTTAGTCGAGTGATTGTGGATTCCATTTCCTTTGTTTTCTGGAGTTTGTGTACTCAGGATTTAAGGGACTGTTGAGTGATTTTTTTTCATAGGTTGGTACTATCAGCCCTAGGGCCTATACAAGCTTAGCCATAACAATTCCCTGGCTATTTCTTCTCACACTATTTACTTCCCTGGACCCCTGTCTAGCAGGGCGACTGACGTGATCCCTGGGGTGAATTTCCTTTCTCCCATCCAATCGTCAAGGTTCCTTTTGAAGAGAGCCAAAGAGGCACTCTGCTTGACATGTATGGGCAATCTATTCCAGAGTCTGGGGAGTCTCTGGGTCAGGAACCTATTTATTTTTATTTTTTTTTCATGGACTTGCAAGACCTGTTCCATAAGACTGGTGATTCTCCTATGGATGATGCTTTTCCTGCCATTTTTTAAAAAAACATCACCATTTGATTTTGTCTGGCTTTGAGGAGTCTCGGTGGCAAGTCTGTCTTAATGTGGCCCAACGCCTTCTGTACAAAATGTCATTTTAACTCCTGAGAAATTAGCAGATGCACTTGCTTCAATAGATGCTAGCACTTCTCATGCATCAAGCAATGTTTCTGGTAGCATAAGGCAGTTAATCGTTAACACATAGTCCGTTTCACCACTTCCCAAGATGTCTTTTATATCTGCTAATGAGAATGATGAATATGAATATTGTCCCACATAATCCTTTGCAGTCTTCCAGGAATCCCCCAGGTGACAGTGTGCATACAGATCCAGTGAATTATGTTGTTCACCAGACACTTGTTGCACTTAAAGCAGACTTCAAAACTCATGTAAGAAACTCATCTTCTACACTGAATCCTAAAATTACCATAAAAAAAAGAAATCAAAGACTTTTTAAAAAAGAAACTGAGAAGCTTTACAGTGGGAACATTTTTTGATTCAAATCATAAAGGTAAACTTTACCCTTAAGGGATTGTGTATCATCAAATTTCCAAATGACACCAAACCTAACTCACTCTTGTATGAAGAACTTCCCGAAAAAACAAAGGAGCACAAACTGGTGACAACAGAAAATCCTCAACAAACGGAAAAGGCCAGCCACTCGTTCACTTAACGCTCGAATTTATTGAAAACACAAAATACAGCTGCCCTGTATCAGGAAGCTTCATCAGAGATGTAAAATAGCGCGAGACAGCGCTTTAAATAACAAATACCATGTACGTAAAACGCACTACACTAATTACCTAAATTTACAAATAAAAACATTTGCTTCAAATAAAAATAAAACATTCCAGAATAAAATATTAAAATAAGGTAAAACATAGTGTATATATTAACAATATGCACTGTTGATGGAGGATCAACAAGCTGTTATACGTGAGCAACCCAGAAAACACTGAATAAGTGGATACAATAACAGTATAAAACCAACAATATACTTTGTATTTTGTTAAAATCCACTGTAAATATAACACTCTGTCAGAGCAAGATGATCATCTAAGAATTCATCAAAAATGAATGTAGTCTGTTGATGAGCAGACAACAAGTCGCTACTATAATGCCCTGAGAAACAAAGAATTTTTATATATATCTTTATTAATAAAAATTCTATAACCTTGTGAAACACATTAAACTAATACTCTTATGAAAAATACCACCTCAAAAGGCTAAGAATGTTGGAACGCTAGTCCAAAATACAGAGCAAGAATTGACATCAAGGTGTCAACGCATATGTGATTTAAGTTTCAAAAAGGGTGTAATATTACAACTTTCATTTAAACCTGGGGTACTGAAAGCATTCATTTTGAGTTGCCATAACAGTTCACGTACCTCCAGGTTCAAAGAAAGTGGTCCACCTCTATAAGATACAGGTAGGTGGTCAACACCCATAAATAGAAACGAGTGGCCAGGGCATAGACCAACATGCTTGGCCAATGCATTCTCATTGTTTCCAGTTCTAATAGCGTAAATGTGCTGGTATATTCTGTCCTTAAACCTTCTATCGGTCTTACCGATATAGAAGGCAGGACAGCATGCACAGTACGCTATATAGATAATAGACTTAGTATTACAGTCAATTCTGTAGGTGATGGGATATTTTCTGTTGTTATTAACTACTGAACAAAAGCCACCTGTTTTAATGTATATACAATATTTACAAAAACCACATGCAAAAGACCCCTTGGTTCTAGATGTAGAACTATCTACCATACTAGCTTGTAACAGATCTTTAATATTTTGCCCTCGCCTAAAGACGATATGTGGTTTTTCCCCAAGTTTTTCAAGTAAACTACTGTTATTAGTAATAACAGACCAATTCTTGAACAGGATGTCACTTACACAACCCGAATCCATATTAAATGTTGTAATAAAGCTACACAACACCACCCTGGTAGGTTCATCTACCATGCTGATCAAGCTGGTTCCCACATTTTCAGTAGGTGGCATTCTTTCAGAGGAAACAGATTGTGTGGACGACAATAGAGGTTTATAAAAGCCGCTAGATCTTTTATGACCAACTTCACCTATCAAATCATCAATCAGGGTGTTTGGATAGCCTCTGTTTGAAAATAAACCTCTCAAGTATTTACATTCACCAAGGAAGTCCTCAAGCTCACTACACATACGGACAGCTCTTACAAGCTGTCCCTTGACAATCACTCTTTTTTGTCTCATTGGGTGGGAGCTGGAGAAGTGAAGAAATGAATTAATATAAGTGTCTTTTCTATAAATGACAGAATTGAACAAGTTATTTTGGCCATTTTTTGACAATTTAACATCCAAATAATTAATAACTTCCGTGTTAAAGTTATAAGTAAATTTCAGGAAGGGAGTTGTACTATTTAAAAAGGCTACAAAATTATCTGCTTCACTGGAATCCCCTTTAAACAATAGGAAAATATCATCCAGGAAGCGGGTGTAATAGGAGATTTTGTTGGACCACTCCACATTACTAAGCACATACTTCCTCTCCCAAAAAGCCATAACTAAATTGGCCACGGCTGCTCCACAAGGGGAGCCCATGGCCACACCTTGTTTTTGGATGTAGACCTCATTTTCAAAAATGAAAAAATTGGATGTCAAAATTATGTCCAAAATTTCTGTGATATTATCAATCTCATTAGAAGAGGCACCGAGCTCTATAAGAAGAAGCTCGATCCACTCACAGGCCTCCAAATGGGGTATAGATGTATATAAATCTACAACATCTATTGTTAAAAAGTTGTTCTCATGAACTTCCCCAAAATTGTTAATGTCAGTAAGAAAAGACCACGAATCTTTACAGATGGTTGGCACTTGATCAACATATTTTCTAAGGAGTGAGTCAATGTACTTAGAACAAGGGTAAGTCACTGAGGCCCGCCCATCAATCAGAGCTCTCATTGGAGGATCCCCAAGGTTCTTATGAACCTTGGGGATTCCAAACATAACTGGAATTCTGGGATATAGGATATCAATATACTTGAAGGTGTCTTCGTCAATTCTACCATTAATATAGAGGTCACGGAAATAGCCCCTAGTTCTTTTTGAACTAGTGTTCATCTCATTGGTAGAAGATTTGTTATAAGACGTAGAATGTAAAACCTTCAGCATACGTTCACAGTAATCTTTTTTCTCAAAAATGGCCAAGCCACCACCCTTATCAGGTTTTATAACCCTAACATCCGCAAAACGTAAAGAGCGTAGGGCTAAAAGTTGTTCCTTGGTGATGTTGAATTTGTTGAAATTGGTTTTACTTGAGCCAACCATGTGCCTAATATCCAATTCGCACATGTGCTCGAATATTTTGAGTGTCAAATGCAATGGTGGATTAAAGACGCTTGAAAGTCTTAACCTATTTTCACAAAGGAATTCGGTACCACTAAACAGTAGTTTCAAATTTAATTTTCTTATGTAACATTTAAGGTCCAAAAGTACCTTAGCTACATCACATTTCTTAGAAGGTACAAACGTGTTCCCAAGTGCCAATAACTCGACCAATTCAGGTTCCAAGTACAAACTTGAAAAGTTATAAATTAAGAAATCACCTTTCTTGTTTGAAACAATTTTAGGGTGACCTGGAAATCTGTCACAGATATCATAACTAACTATTTCCAATTCCTGTTCCCCCTGTATTGTTTCTGTTTGTTCTTGTTCCCTAAAAAATTATTACCATGTTCATTAGAATTATTCCCATTAAATTCATTAGAGGGCCCAGAATTTTCTAAATTCGTGTTAGACCCTGTGTTTTGTCTCCTATTTGCATTCCTATTGCTTCTTCGAAGAGGTTGCTCCACACGTGTATTTACAGAAGCATTTCCACCAATAACTTGCCCTTCTAAATCTTCTTCATCTATTTGCTCTGATCTGTCTTCACTGTTATTGGTTATCTTAACTTTTAGATTGGGAAATGCATTGTCTTTTGAATAAGAAAGCCTGTCCCTATACAACTTCTTAGATTTGTTGACCTTAAGTTTAATCATATAAGTGTCTATGCTTGAGAAAATACGTGAATGGTCAAATTTAATCTGTCCAAACGCCACATCATTTTTAATTTCAGCATCCAATAGGCATATTTCATCAGTTAAACATTTAACCATCCCCTCATAATGTTTAACAAGCAACTCCATCAGCTGTGTACCCTGGATCTGAAACAAGTTTTTTAATTCTAATAAAAAAACATTAGTGTTAATGATGCTTGACGGAGAGAAATTCGATCTCAAGCCTTTTGGAACAATACCGTCAGAAATACATTGTCTAAAATAAGACACCTCCAGTTGTAATTTACGCAATTTCAAAGTTTTAGTATCAAGTGTCTTCAGTTTATCAGTTAAAGAAGTTGCTGGCTCAGCCACCAGATCAATAATCCGCACCGACGAAGAGTCAATATTCAATTTGTTAAACAAGAAAAAGTCACCTGTGTTATTTATCCAGTCTGATACTGTCCTCTCGCCAATAAGTGCCTCGTTGTGTACTGCGGGATTATCGCCCGTTCGGTTTTGTGAACTGGCTCCAAAGCCAGTACCGTTTCTATTATCGGAGCTAGTTGCTCTCACCAACTGCCCTGGCGGTATAGAGTCTTGAGTGCCTATAAGCGAAATGGCAGGTAGTACACAGCTAGATTGATTATTCGTGTTACTCCTCCTGTGCTCAGCGTATGCGTCTTCCAACAGTTGGAAGCGGCTATTAAGAGTTTCAATTTTTTGCATAAGCTGTACAAGCAAGGTAGAGACTTCAATCGTCTCAGCGGTTGGTTGACCAAACACAACCGGTGTGGCAGGACTCTCCATGTGTTGTAGAACAAAGCACAAACTTCCCGAAAAAACAAAGGAGCACAAACTGGTGACAACAGAAAATTCTCAACCACTCGCTCACTTAACGCCGAATTTATTGAAAACACAAAATACAGCGCCCTGTATCAGGGAGCTTCATCAGAGATGTAAAATAGCGCGAGACAGCGCTTTAAATAACAAATACCATGTACGTAAACATCAACAGTGCATATTGTTAATATATACACTATGTTTTACCTTATTTTAATATTTTATTCTGGAATGTTTTATTTTTATTTTTATTTGAAGCAAATGTTTCTATTTGTAAATTTAGGTAATTAGTGTAGTGCGCTTCTGGTATTTGTTATTTAAAGCGCTGTCTCGTGCTATTTTACATCTCTGATGAAGCTTCCTGATACAGGACGCGAAAACGCTGTATTTTGTGTTTTCAATAAATTGACCTTTCCGTTTGTTGAGGATTTTCTGTTGTATGAAGAACTTGATAGAGTTGATACGTAGCATGCTCTTTCAGCTTTTGCAGAGGATAATTAAATGTAACAGTAGATACTCGTAATAAAGTAACCATTAAGCATTTTCAGCTATTCAAAGTACAGTGATATTTTCATGAGACTTGATTGACTGGATGCTGACACCTTTAAACATAAATGTGATGAATTCAACAGGGATCTTAAGGAATATCAAAATGGTGCAATATATCCAGTGCAAGGTATAGCAACTTGCAAGTTGGAAGCAACCAAGTCAGCTTGTGAAATTTTCATTGGGTGAGAGCACCGCTAGAAATGGGAGTAGACATAACTCCCACCCTCTTTCCAACTGCGGCACTGTGAAAGTTTAGCCAACAAGGGAAGAAATGCACATAAACAGAAACTTAATGAGGATGTCTTTCATTATTAGATTTTCCCCTACTTGTATGCATCAAATATGGAATATCTGTAACAGTAAAGACCATTAATTCATTAATTTTGGATACGTCTGATTCTGAGTACAAACCAAAACCCATTGCTGCTTCTTATTCTGAAGTTTAGCATCAGTAAAACTAGTCCTGGTCAACTCTTTACTGCTTCATTTTCAAATGTTAAAAAATGTTGATGCATATGTTGTCAGCACCATTTGCAAAGGTAATGTAAACAAGACAGTAAAAAAGATTACTATATTCAGTATTTGAAATTTAGGTGCCTGTATCTTTTCAGAAGCAGAAAGTGATGTTCTCAGTAAGGTGTTCAGGTTTGTCCCTTCAAAGAGGACAGACAAATTAGACCACACACAACTGAGATTAATCTTTTTTTTAATGGAAACCACTTGAATTGTTTATTTTATAATTTCTTATTAATTCAGAAGTGAAAATATAAAAAATGTATAATATACTCCTGAGTCAGGATGTTTTGGGATTTGGGAAGGCCTGTGAAAAAGGCATTAGGAACATTTTTGGAGAGACCACCAGTAAATAAGTTTCTCAGTTTGACTCTGGATGAAAAGAGAGGATTGACATGCTTATTGATTGATTTTAAATTTATAAATTGTGAAAGCTGACAAGGGAGGGAGAATTGTGCTAATGAGATGATTGTTAGTGAAATTGAAAGCATTCTGAATGATGCTCATTTTCACAAGGAAATTGCATTTTATATCGGTCAGGCTTACAGCAGTATTGATAGTGTTGAAATGAAACAGTATGATGACCCAGAAGGTAAAACAATAAAGCACAGACCGAAGCTGCCACAGGAAACACAAGTTTAATCCACAAGCCACAAACAATTCACATAAACGCCTCCAAATACACAGTACGTTTTCGTTTTTCCTATTTCATCAGATGTGGGCTGTTTCCAAAGCTAACACCTTTTATAAAGCACATTATTTCAATTAGCAAATCACCTTTGCTGAGCAATCAACTTGTAATTAAAAAAAGTGCTTTTGTACTTTTGTGCTTTTAACTTGATTTTAATATTTTATGTTTAACATGATAAAAATGTAAAGATGTGTGCCAGCCAATACATTACTAAATCACATAATATTTTTATAAATAACCATTCACTTTTAAAACTGTGTTCAATTTTGGTAAAATGCATGAATGAATTAAAAAATAAATAAGTAAAAATGAAATGAAACTTTCCTTTGAAGAAAGAAATACTTCTGCAAAAACTAATCCATTTAGCACCATCTAGTGGCCAAACAAAGATTTTGCAAGGAACAACAAAATATCCCCTTTGATATTTTGTTGTTCCTTGCAAAATCTTTGTTTGGCCACTAGATGGTGCTAAATGGATTAGTTTTTGCAGAAGTATTTCTTTCATCAAAGGAAAGTTTCATCATTTCATTTTTACTTATTTATTTTTTAATTCATTCATGCATTTTACCAAAATTGAACACAGTTTTAAAAGTGAATGGTTATTTATAAAAAGATTATGTGAGTTAGTAATGTATTGGCACGCATCTTTAAATTTTTATCATGTTAAACATAAAATGTTAACATCAGGTTAAAAGCACAAAAGCACTTTTTTTAATTACAAGTTGATTGCTCAGCAAAGGTGATTTGCTAATTGAAATAATGTGCTTTATAAAAGGTGTTAGCTTTGGAAACAGCCTACATCTGATGAAGTAGGAGAAATGAAAATGTACTGTGTATTTGGAGGCGTTTATGTGAACTGTTTGTGGCTTGTGGATTAAACTTGTGTTTCCTGTAGCAGCTTCGGTCAATGCTTTATTGTTTTACCTTCTGGGTCATCATACTGTTTCATTTCAAGGTTGTTTATCGTTTTGGTGACCGGGTTAACTTTATTCATTTATAGTATTGATAGTGTGTTAGAACTTGTCTCAGTAATAGGCTTTCTTTGGAAATCTATAATTGTCTTTTAGTAAACAAGCTAATTATTCCAACTTTCTTGGCATTCCCAAAATTAACAAATACACCACAAAGCCATCCTTCAGACAGTAGTGTCTGCCAATGGTTCCAAGATGGAACCACTTACAGTACTTTCTTTTATGTATTTTTAATTCTTACACCTTTACATATAAGTATACACACATTTCTTTATTTTCATTGCAATAGTCCTAAGCATGAAAAAATCTAGGAAAACTTAATAACTCAAAAGACACACTTTTACATTTTTCCCCTGCAAATCAGATCTTCTTTTTTGTGATTTCCCTTCCCTCTCCTCCATAATTGATGCATTTCCTGATCCCTTTATCTGCCCCTTTTGTGTTTCCTGACACTCTGTCTGCGTTTTTCTCCTGTTGTATCTTTTCCTAACTTCCATTTTCTTCTGTCTCCTGGGCTATTTTCCCCTCCCTTTTTTGTGGTGGTCTCTTTTCCTGTTCCCATTTCCTGTATATTTTTTGCCCTGCTCTCTGGGTCTAATGACATCCTAATGCCCATCTTTCACCTACTTGTTGCCATTTTACTGTACCCTTTTAGTTTTACTTCCTTTATTATTTTCTTCAAGGTGTTAACATTATTAATTCCCAGATCCTGCACTTTGTCTCTGATTCTGCCATACAGTTGCTAGCATTTACCTATCTTAACTCCTCCTCCCAAATGACTACTATCTCTTCTTTTCCTTCCATTTGTTCCCTGATTTGTTTCTAGTCCTAATAGACATAGTTCCCAACTGTTTTGGAATGATGTTCTTCTTAGTCAATGTTGCAGTACTGATTTTGGGTCTTCTGCCATACAGAAGCCAGTGACTGGCCCGATTTTTAGAGTCTTTGCATCATCCCTGACCAACCAACATTTTGATGTCAGGGTATAAGAAGGGTGTCCATTGGCTCCATCTTCAGTTCTTTCTAGCTGTGTCATCCAGTGTGCTTCATGTGTATTCAATATGCTCATAGTCTGTTGGTCAGCTGATGTTTCCAGAGATCCTACTTTTTCTTCCAGTCTGATCAGTACCCTTTTGGGGAAATTTCTTTACTAATTTAATGCTAAGAAATGTTAATTGCTTGCAGTATGGGAAGCAAATTCCACATAAAGATTTTCACTAATTTTGTCTGTTCTGTTTGGGGCCTCAGCACAACATCTCTGCCTTGGCTGTAGCAAAACTCGAATGTAGAGCCGAGGTACTTGCCACACATATGGAGTTATCTTCTTTGACTTCCTCAGTGGCATCAGAATCCACTGCTACTCCAGGGCCTTGGCAGACTCCTGCATCCATTGGAGTAATCCTAAAAAAAGGGAAAGACAAAAAGGCTAAGGACACTGATGCTTCCAAAAAAAGCTCCAGCTACCTCTCTTAAATTGACTGATGATGTAGGTGAGGTGCCTTTGCAGCCCCCCTACTCTAGCAACTTTTAGGCCTGAACCATCTGGTATGACCCCTCAGAAAGCTGCCATAGTTTCTGTCCTACCATTAAATGCCACTGTGGTTCACATGTCAGTCTGATCTGAGGTTGCTCGGCAGGCCTCAGCTTCTGACGTCCATTATGTATCTCTCGAGGGAGACTTCATATCTAGCCTGACTACCAAAGTTGCTGTCAAACATGGCATCCTGCAGTCACCTCTCCAAAACATACAACCAAACCAACATGAATCACTTAATTTGCTTTGCCACCACCTCCAACCACCTCTGTTCAGACCAGAGGCCAAGATCTCCTTAAAATAGCACAGGAGTTTATGGCTTTTATGAAATCCAGAGAGCCATCTCAGTCATCCACCTCTGAGGCCTCTATGTCTGAAAGGAGCACAGATGTTTTTCAGGAAGAGGAAGATTCCTGTAGCTCTGTATATGAGAGAAAAAATGTCTTGCTGTAGACACGTACCACCTCAAAATTACCCAGATTCAGACTCAGATGACACACTCTTACACCCCCAAGCATATGTCCTATGGGATTACCCTGCATAGAATGAAGGAGGTTTTCAGTTGGGAAATTAAGCAGTTCTCCCAAGCCCAAGCCCAAGCCCATTGCAGGGAACTCTAATAAGTTTACTTTCACCCAGACCACTCCTCCCTCCCTTACCTCTTCCATCACTTCCCATCTTCGAAGACATAGCTCTATCCCCTGGCCCTCTACTCTAAGGGAACAAGACAGGTTATATAGAGTGATTGAAACTCATAAGCACCTCTAAAAATCCAAAGGCTGATCCTTCTGTTGTGTCTCCACTGAATCCACTAAATGTGTATCTAAAGGACCAAGAAGATGGCCTTTGCCTAATGACAGGGAAAGCAAATTATTAGATAGATTTAGGAAGAAAGCTTATGCCTCTACCACCCTGGCAATGAGAGCTTTGAATTGTCAATTCTATATGCTGAAGTACCTTGAATCTCTTAAAGACAAAATGCTAGCTGTGGTAGAGACTGTTGCAGCTAGGACTTTATCCAAGGAAATTCAGGAGATAACCATAGAAGCTTTGCAAGTCTCTAGATGCTTCTTAAAATGTGGCTATAAAGTCTTTGGTGCTTCTTGCAGAGTGGTTTCCGCAGGTTCAATGATCGACAGACATGCATGGCTCAGGACCCAGCCCCTGTCAGATCAGGTAAATGTTGAATTACTGGATGCCCATTGGGCAAGGAATTCCTTTTTGGTCCTCCAGCTG
>NC_056729.1:1424146399-1424218899 GCF_019279795.1 Protopterus annectens
TTTTTAAAAAAAATTAAAACGAAACCAACCGGGGGGAAAAAAATGGGGCCCGGGGGTGGAAGGTGCCGCCCCATTCACCCGGGAAAGGCCGGCCGGACCCGGACTTTGGAATCCGGCCGACTGCAGGGCTGCCTGACGACAGGACAACCCACTTGTTATGACTGCAGATGCATCCATGAAGGACATCATGGGTTTTAGTCTCCAGTGCCTTGTGCCTCATCACTTCAGGTACAGCCACCTTGGAGGACATGGAAGGGATGACCAAGTCCTTAACTCAGTCTCTGGGAACTCCTTTGCATATTAAAATCCTGGACGTTCCAGCTTTCTGCTTCTTTAATGAGAATTCAGGCTTCTAAAGTCAAAGGGCTTTTAGTTTCAGGAAGTGCAGCAGAGATGTCAATCCAGAAGTACATTCAAGACACTGATGATGTGTTAGCCAGAAAGTACAGTTGTGTACACTTACCATAAATGTAGATGTCTGAGTGTATTCACTGTTGCAGTCATCACATTTGGGTTACCCCTGCCAGGGTAGCCATCGGCTGGCCCGAATACCAGAGACTTAGTATTTCTGTGTCAGTTGCTGATGCTTGAGGACTGACATCAGGTCGTCAGTGGTATAAAGTAAGCAGCTGATGCCATTACATCAGTTTTTCTTGCCTTAACCTGTCAGGAGCCCCCAAAGTAGGAGACCATGTTGGGGGCGACAGCTGCTGACGCAGGACCCAAGACTTTGGAATTCAGGCTGGCTGAGGGCAACCTGCCAGCAAGATTACCCAAATGTAATAACTGCAACAGTGAAACACGAAGAACATCCAGGACTGCAACAGTGTATACACTTGAACATCTACATTTATGGTAAGTGTACACAACTGTACTATGTTCGTGTTTCACTGTTGCAGTCATCACATTTGGGTAGATTCCCAAAGCTGAGGAAATGGCTGGAGGCAGTCAAGGAAACTAGGGGCTGGCTAGGATGCCCTGCAAGACTGCAGAAGCAATCCCTGCCCTGGATTTGGAGAAGGGAGGCAGGTGGTAATGCTTGGTGAAAGTGTGAACAGATGTCCAGGTGGCAGCCTCCAGGATGTCCCTGGTGGGGACTCCTCTGAGGAAAGCTGCAGAGGTGGAGGCTGCTCTGGTGGAGTGTCTCCTGACCCCCTTGGAGGAGGCTTACCATGCTGCTTGTAGCAGAAATGGATGCAGTGTGCTATCCATTAGGAAATGGTTTGCTTGGAGATGCCTTTGCCTTCTGCCCCTGTAGCAAAGCTAACTAGCAACTGATCAGACTTTCTGAAGGATTTAGTCCTGTCCAGATAGTATCTGAGCTGTCTGTGCTCATCTAGAGAGTGAAGAATCCTTTCCCCTTTGTTCTGGTGATTAGGAAAGAAGGTGGGCCAATGAATGGATTGGTTGAGAGCCACACTGGACACCACCGTGGGCATGAAGGATGGGTTAGTTCTGAGGGACACCTGGTCTGCATGGAAGATGATGAAGTGTTCCACAGCCATGAGTGCTTGCAGCTCAGAGACTCTTCTGGCTGAAGTGATGGCCAGAATGAAGGCCGTCTTCCAGGAGAGAAATTTTAGCTCTGCAGAAGAAGCTGGTTTGAAAGGAGGCAGGGTGAGCTTTTGACAAATTTAATGTCCCAAGCCGGTATTGGTGCCCTTCTGGGGGGGCCTCAAATTGATAGCCCCTCTGACGAACTGTTTGATCAAAGGGTGTGAGAAAAATGGCTGCTCAGTGGAAAAGTGAGCAGAAATAGCAGAGGCATGGATTTTTATAGAGGAGAAAGGGAAAAGTACAGTTTTGTACCTACCATAAATGTAGATGTCCGAACTGGATAGCATCTGCAGTCATAACAAATGGGTTGTCCTGTCGTCAGGCAGCCCTTCGGTCGGCCGGATTCCAAAGTCTGGGTCCGGCTTCGGCTGATGTCGCACTTCACCCAACGTCATCTCTGCTGGTCTTCGGGTATAAAGGCATCAGCCGACGCCATTTTCCTCAGTGTTTCTTGCCCCAGATGCCAATTGCCCTCTTGGAAAGCTAAATTTTGGATAAATGCCAATGTTTCCAAAATAGTAGAAGGCAAACACAAAAAATAAACATGTATGTACATATATACAAACAAATACACCATAAGAGACTCCCCCCCCAGCTAGCTATTAGGAGGGTAAATACCCTAGGAGTACCACAGAGGAAGGAGGGAGGGTAATCCTGACTGCAGATGCTATCCAGTTCGGACATCTACATTTATGGTAGGTACAAAACTGTACTATGTCCTTCATGGATGCATCTGCAGTCATAACAAATGGGTAGAATACCATAGTCAAACTAGGGGAGGAGGAATAAAAATTATGGTGTAGTCAGGATCCCTTGCAGTACAGCAGTGGCAAACCCTGCTCGGGATCTAGAGTATAGAGGTAAATTATAATGCTTGGCAAATGTATGCACGGAGGTCCAAGTAGCCACCTCAATAATGTCCTTGGTTGCCACTCCTCTTAAGAAAGCTGTGGTAGTGGCTGTAGCCCTTGTAGAATGAGGTCTTATGTTCTGTGGAACTGGTTTTCCATGGTAGGAGTAACAGAATCTTATGAAATTTCCTATCCATTTGGAGATTGTCTGTTTGGAAATTGCTTTTCCTTCCCTTCCTGTTGCATAGGCTACAAAGAGCTGGTCAGTTTTCCTGTTACCTTTGGTTCTGTCCAGGTAGTAGCGTAACTGTCTATGTACATCCAAGGTATGCAGCATTCTTTCACCTCTGTTTTGTGGGTTGGGAAAGAAGGTAGGTAGGTGGATTGCCTGGTTTAAAGACACTCTGGATACCACCTTAGGCATAAATGTAGGATTAGTTCTCATGGACACCCTATCTTGATGGAAGATTAGGAAGGGTTGCACTGCCATTAAGGCCTGTAGTTCAAACCCTCCTTGCTGAAGTAATAGCCAGTAGGAAAGCAGTTTTCCATGACAGGTGTTGTAGATCTGCTGTTGCTGCTGGTTCAAACGGAGGAGTGTCAATTTTTCTAGTACAAAATTCAAGTCCCATGCTGGTAATGGTGGTTTCCTAGGAGGTTTTACATTCTTGATCCCTCTGAGGAACTGCCTGAGTAGAGGATGTGAAAAGACAGGAGGATCAAAGCTGTATTCTGCTGAGATAGCTGATGCATGTATCTTGATGGAGGAATAGGACAGGCCTGTATGTAGAAGCTCTGCCAAGTACTCCAGAATGTTAGCAATATCTATGTTCGACACATCTTTTCCTCTGTCAGTACTCCAAATGACGAACCTTTTCCATTTTCCTGCATAGTTCCTTCTTGTTGAAGGTCTGCGGGCTTCAAGGATAATGTCTTTAACCCTTTGTGAAAGGTCTGGGTTAGTTACTGCTATGTGATGTTCCAGGCAGTCAGTTGCAAGGTTTTTAGGTTTGGATGTATGATGCTGTAGTTGTTCTGAGTTAACATCAGAGGCATCAGGGGTATTGACCACATTTTCTCCTGAGACATGCTCCTCAACAATGGGTACCCAGTGTTGTCTTGGCCAGTTCGGAGCTATCAGAATTATCCTTGGACGTTCCTCTTTGATTTTCAGTAGTACCTTGTGCATCAAGGGAAGAGGTGGAAATGCATATGCTATCAGGCCTTTCCAGCTGAAGGATAGAGAGTCCACCTTCCATGCAAGTGGGTGGAATGTCCTTGTGCAGAATTTTTTGAGCTGGTGATTTTGTGGGGAAGCGAATAGATCTATTTGTGGCATTCCCCATTTCTTTGTGATGGCCTTGAAGATGTCCGGGTGTAGCATCCATTCGTGAGCATCCGAGGTGGTTCTGCTTAAAATGTCTGCTAGGGTGTTCTCTTTTCCCGGTACAAATATTGCCTGTAACTGGATGTTGTAGCTTAGAGCCAGATTCCAAAGGTCCAAAGTCATTCTGCATAGGGGGTATGAATGAGTGCCTCCCTGTTTGTTGATGTACCACATGACTGTGGTATTGTCTGTCCTTATCATCAAATGGCCTTCTTTGAGGAATGGTCTGAATTTTAGAATTGCCAGTTTTACTGCCAGCATCTTTTTGGTTTATGTGCAGGTGCAGCTGGTCCTGAGTCCACAGT
Source organism: Protopterus annectens (assembly GCF_019279795.1). Classification (NCBI taxonomy): domain Eukaryota; kingdom Metazoa; phylum Chordata; order Ceratodontiformes; family Protopteridae; genus Protopterus; species Protopterus annectens. The sequence goes on from NC_056729.1 coordinate 1,424,150,500, forward strand.
CCTTGTACGCATTTGTCCAGCATGTGTGCCCCCCCATCCTAGGTCTGAGGCGTCCGTTGTGATGGTTTGGCTTGCTCGGAAGTTGTGGAAGGGTAGGCCTGGGTTTGACTGGCATGCCTGAGCCCACCATAGGAACTCCTGTTTTAAGCATGGGATTAGTGGTATTTCTGTTTCTAAGCTGTGCCTGTGTTGAGACCATAAATTCTTTAGGTACCACTGTAACTTTCTCATATGCAGTCTGGCATGTGGGACCAAGATTATGCATGATGCCATGAAGCCCAAGGCCTGCAGAACTTTTCTTGCTGTTAGTTTGTTCTGCTTTGTTAATGCCAAGAAGTAAAGAGGAGCTCTTTTGTTTTTCTGCAGTTAGGAATGCCATTTGTTTTACTGTGTCCAATTCGCCAAGAAAGTTCTTGTCTGGGATGGTATCAGCCTTGACTTTTGTAAATTGACTGTGTATCCCAGGGCTTGTAGCAAGTAAATGACCCTTTGTAAATCTGTTGTCAGCTTGCTTTTGTTGTCCGCTTGTAACAGGCAGTCGTCCAGGTATGGATAAATTTGGATTCCCTGTACTCTGCAGTGAGCGATTACTGATGCCAGGCATTTTGTGAATACTCTGGGCAGTAGATAAGCCAAAGGGCAATGCTGAGAATTGATAATGCTCTGATCCTGCAAGAAATCTGAGGTATCTTCTGCAATTTGGTCGAATGGGGACGTGCAGGTATGCCTCCTTGAGATCTAGAGTTACCAGCCAACACTCCTTGCCCAGCATGGGAAGAAGTTGCTGTAGGGTCAGCATTTTGAATTTTGGGACAATGATGTATGTGTTTAAGATGGACAGGTCGAGAATAGGTCTCCAGTTTTCTCTTTTCTTGGTACTAGGAAGAGTCTGGAGTAGAATCCTTTGCCCTGTTCTGTTATTGGTACTCTTTCCACAGCTCTCATCTTTGTTAATTCCGCTATCTGGTGCAGGGCTTCTATTTTTTGATTTGGGGGCAGGTTTGGCATTCCTCTTTTTACTGGTAAAGTGTGGAAGTGGAACCGGTAGCCTTGGTCTATGGTTTGCAAAATCCACGTGTCTTTTGTGATGTAGTGCCAATTTTTCGAGAATAAGGCTAACTTTCCGCCTAATGGTGCTGCTATTTGCTCCCTGGTAGGCGGAGTCAGAACCAAGTCACTGTGATTGTCCTGTTGCAGTGGCAGTGGTTGTGTCTGTGCCTCGGTTATTGCCTTGCCACTGTCGTCCTCTGTAGGCACCTCCTCTGGATTGATTTCTGCCCCTAGAGCATCTGTTCCTGCCCCTTTGTGATCTTGTGGAGTCAGGAAAGGACCAATTCTTGGCAGGCCAGTTCCTGCTAAACCTTGGGGGCTGAACCTGTAGGAAATCTTTAACTGTTTGTTCAGATTTTGCCTTCTCTTCCATTTTCTTCATTACCTGCTGGGCAGGTTCCCCAAATAGACTGGCCTTATCCATAGGAGCATCCAATAGCCTAGCTTTAACATGATCTGGTAAGACCTGTTCTTTCAACCATGCATGCCTTCTTATCACTGTGCCAGTCATGGCTGATCTAAATGAAGCCTCCAGTGCATCATAGCCACATTTTAAGGAATGGTTACTAACCTGTTGGATGTTATTCACCATTTCTAATACATATTTCTTATCTAAAGATTCATCAGAGGACAGCTTTTAATTAACTGATCAAGCATAAACTCTTGGTATTGGATCATGTGAAACTGACAGTTTAAAGCTCTAGCTGAGAGAGTAGCAGAGGTGTAGACTTTTTCCCCATCTCTAAGGACCTGGATTCCCTTTCAGAGGGAATAGGGTTTTGCTGTGGTCGAGGCTACTGCCTTAGGCCCCTGGGAAATAGTTTCGGGTCTGCAAGTGGGGCCTTGTATAGGTGGTGATGAGTGTCTGGCACCCTGTAAAATCTATCTGGTTTGGCAGGGGCTGGAGGTAAAGAATCAGGTGCAGTGCAGACATCATTAAATGCATCGTCCACAACAGACAGGACAGGAGGTATAGCTAAGGGCCTATGTTGTGGTAAGTGCAGAAAAGTCCTAAGCCTTTTTCTTGAATCTGAGAAATCTTGTCCCTGCCATTGGAATTGTTCTCTCATGGCATGTAAGGTTTCCCCAAAGGAGAATTCCTCTGGTGGAGAGGCAGCTGGAATGGATTCTTCAGCATCGGAATCTTCATAATTGGAAAAAGGAGCCTCTGGCTGGTCTGTAATGTCTGAGTCATCCGCAGAATCATCAGAGGACACAGGCTCGGGGCTCTGCTCTAGGTCTCTTTCTGGGGCTGAGAGGCCCTGTCTGGGTGAGATTGGGATCCCCTAATTAAGGATATTAAATCTTCTGCCAGAGTAAGCATTTGTGAACTAGAAGTGGGCCTGATTGAGGGGGGTTTAACAGGCACTGATTTAGCAGATTTGGCTGCTTTAGCCCTGGCAAAGGCCTTAATAGACATGGCTGCAGGAGGCCTAGCAGCACCACGTGCTGGGGTAGAGACATCCAAAGGGATGGTGTCTGATAAATCACTAGGAACCACAGTTGTAGGCAAATTTTCTGAGGCTGATTCAGGTAAGGTAGCAGGAGCCTCAGTAGTAGTCATGGATTCGGCTGAAGATTGACAAGTTTTCTCGGTTTCGCCGAAACCGAGACACTGCGCTTGCTTAACCGTGGTTTCGGCTGAAACCGCGGACCGCGAGTGTCGGTCTTTTTCTTTGCGTTTTTTAACAATTTGGGTAGTCGGAGGATCCGACGACATAATGTACGCAAAATCTGAGCCGAAAAACTGTTCAGCAAACTCCGACCGATGCCTAAGCGTTCGTCGGTTGAAGGAAGCACAGGCCAAACAGGCTGCTACGTTGTGGTCTGGGCCTAAACAAGGCAAACAGTAAGAGTGGAAATCTTTATGAGGTATTCAAGTTAAACAGTTACTGACTTTTTCTGACATCGGCTGAGGCAAGAAAGAGTCCCCAACGGGTACTTAGCTTTAGAAGTCTTCAAGTAGTATTCGGTAGTAATCTCTGGATCTGACCGACCGGCACTTGCGAACAGCTTCTGCTTGGCGCCAGCGCAAGAAAGACTGAGGAAAATGGCGTCGGCTGATGCCTTTATACCCGAAGACCAGCAGAGATGACGTCGGGTGAAGTGCGACATCAGCCGAAGCCGGACCCAGACTTTGGAATCCGGCCGACCGAAGGGCTGCCTGACGACAGGACAACCCATTTGTTATGACTGCAGATGCATCCATGAAGGACATCCATTGTGTAGTATGTCAGCTAAGTAATCCAGGATGAGAGGGATGGAGGGGTGTGCCATATTTGGCCCACTTAGCCTGGATCCAGGTGCAGAACGTTTTCCATTTATCTGCATAAGACTTTCTGGTGCTAGACTGTTTGGTCTCATGGATAACATCCAGAACCTGTTTAATGAGGATGGCAGATTGGTTCGGGGTTAGCGAATAAGCCAAGCTGCCAAATTGAGTGTCTGCAATTGGGAATGCATGAATTCCCCTTCCCTCTGGGTTACTGGTTTGGAATCTGAGAAAGATGCCATGGAGGCAGCAGGGACAGGCTGCATTGCAAGGGATACCATAGCTGTCGAGGCCAGTCTGGAGCAATAAGAATGCTCCTTGGTTTTTCCTCCCTTATTTTCAGCAGTACCCTGGGGATAAGAGGAAGGGGAAGAAAGGCATAGACCAATTGGTTGACCCAGGGGAAGGACAGGGCATTCACTTTCCAAGCCATGCAGTGATACTCCCTGGTGCAGAATTTGCTGAGCTGATGGTTGGTGTGGGAGGCAAAGAGGTCGAACTTTGGGGTTCCCCATTTCTCTGTTATTAGTGTGAGGGTACCTCTGTTGAGCTGCCACTCATGCTGATCTAGAAGGTGTCTGCTTAACTGGTCTGCCAGGGCATTGAGAGAGCCTAGTAGGTATTGTGCTAACAGGTGTAGTTGCATGGAAGAGGCTGTGAGCCAAAGGGTCATGGCCAGCCTGCATAGAGGGTAGGAGTGAGTCCCTCCCTGCTTGTTGATGTACCACATCACAGTAGTGTTGTCTGTTTTGATCAGAACCACCCCTGGAGAGAGAAGAGGTTTAAAAGCTATCAAGGCGTGCTGCACAGCCATCATCTGTTTTAGACTGATGTGCAGGGGGATTTGCTGTGGGCTCCATTGGTCCTGTATGCACCTGCTGTCCAGGTGTGCACCCCAAGCATAGTCTGATGCATCTGTGGTTAGGGTCTGGGCAGCAGGGTGTGGGGAGAAGTGCAGTCCGTTGTTGTGGGAGCATGCTGTTGCCCACCAAAGAAATTCTTTTCTGAGGCAAGGAATTACAGGTAGAAGACTTTCCAAGTCTTGACAGTGTTGACACCAAAGGCTCTCTAGGTACCACTGAAGTTTCCTCATATGCAGTCTGGCATATGGAATGAGGAGAATGCAAGATGCCATGAACCCCAGAGCTTGCAGGATTTTCCTTGCAGAAAGCTAGGGCCTGGTGGCCAGTTGAGAGAAGTAGGCTGACAGGAAAATTAGTTTCTCTGGTGTAAGGCATGCCATCTGGGATGCTGTGTCCAGACTTGCTCCCAGGAAGATTATCCATTGAGTGGGCACCTGTTTTGATTTCTTTTCATTGATTGCCTACCCTAGGGATAGTAGGTTATTTACAGAGGCCAGGTGTTTGAGCAGCTTTTCCTGGCTGTCTACCTGAATAAGGCAGTCATCTAAGTAGGGGTACATTTGAATATTTCTTTGTCTGCAAAAGGCAATGGCTGGAGCCAGGCATTTTGTGAAAACTCTGGGAACAGTGGATAAGCCAAAGGGAAGTGCAGAGAACTGAAAGTGTTGAGATCCTGCCCTGAAGTGGAGATATTTTCTGCATGATTCTCTGACAGGAATGTGGAGGTAGGCCTCTTTTAGATCCAGGGTGGCTAGCCAGGCATCCTTGGAGAGCATGTGTAGCAGCTGCTGGAGGGTGAGCATTTTGAATTTAGGGATCAGCTGGAAAGTGTTTAGAATAGATAGATCAAGGATGGGGCGTTAGGTGCCCTATTTTCTGGGCAACAGAAAAAGTCTGGAGTAGAAGCCTTGGCCTATCTGTTCTGCAGGAATGTGCTCTACTGCCCTCAAAGAGAGGGGGGAATGGATTTGCTTTTGAGCCTCTGGCCACTGATTTGGTGGTAGATCTGGGAACCCTTTTGGGGTTGGAAGGGTGTGTAAAGAGAATTTGTTTCCCTGAGACACAATGTTCACAACCCATTGGTCCTTGGTAATGGTGGCCCAGGTGCTTGAGTGAAAGGAAAATTTTCCTCCTAGGGGTAAGTGAAGGTGGGCAGAGCGAAGGCTGGGAGGAGGTGAGTCATTGCGAGTTCTTACCATAAGGGGGTGGCTTAGAACCCCTTGGTTTTGAAGAGGTAGTCCACTGCTTAGATCTCTGCATTTCCTGGGGCTGCTGTCTGGGGGGGGGGGGGGTGTTATGCTTCCACGGGGCCTAGGCTGGGCCTGTTTATTCGGAGCAGGAAAGGACCAGTGCTTGGAGGGACAATGCCTGCTGAAGCTAGGGGGCTGGACCTATAAGAAATCTTTATCTGTTTGCATAGATTATGCATTTTCTTCCATCTTTTTTAAGACCTCTTCTGCCTTAGTGCCAAATAATTTATCTTTGTGCAAGGGGGCATCCAACAATTTAGATTTGACATGGTCTGGCAGGGGTTGTTCTTTAAGCCATACATGTCTTCTAATGACAGTCCAGTGATTGCTGCCCTGCAAGAAGCTTCTAGGGCATCAAAACCACAGTGCAATGTGCGTTTAGTTACTTGAATTGCAGAATGCATTGTCTTTATTTATTTTTATTTATTTATTTTACATTTGTTGACCGGGCTAGTCCAGCTGGATACATGTCCATTTTCAGCAGAGGCCCGGGGAGAAAAGCTCCACAATAAAGAGAAACACATACATTTACATACAGAAGAAATTCACATTAACATAATAATGAAATGAAAAAGAAAAACAGCAAAATTTTCATACTGATAAATTAACATTCGCATGTTGTGTAAGTAACCTTGACATAGTTACATTTGAGAAACAGCGAGGTTAAGATTTTAAGCTCTGAGGGAAGGAAGAGACTGAGGTGGTATGAGAGATATAGGATTAGTCTGGTTTAGTACATGGGCATAACCAATGTGACTTAAAGAATTCTTTAAGATTGTTTTTGAATTGATTAAGCGAGGTAATGAGTCTTAGGTTATTAGGAAGGGAATTCCATAGCTTTCCAATGGAATTGGCATAAAGAGCATCACCACCCGAATTATTAGATTTAGTGGTTAGTACCTGGACACTATTTGAGGATCGAAGTCAGTTTAGATTGGAGTAGGGGGTCAGAAGTTTATTCAATGAGGGGGTTTTATCAGGTTGCTTAATTATTTTGAATGCTTCAGAGAGTTGGTTAAGTTTGAGAAGATTGGGCAGTTCTAACCAGTCAAGTTTCTTAAGGTTAAGGCAGTGGTGAGTACGAAAAGGTGCTCCTGTTACAAATTTGGGAATATGGTTATAGGCAACCGAGAGTTTATTAACCTCTCTATTATTGAGGAAAGAAAGTACTGGGGAGGCATATAGTAGGGTGGAGAGGAGGTGAGTGCGAGCAATGGTTAGTTTGGCATGAGGAGTTAGAAAGTTCTTAATTCTGTACATAGAGCCGAGTTTCTTATTTACAGTCTTAATGGTTTGGCTGATGTGCATATCAAATTTGAGCTTGTGGTCAATAGTAACACCTAATAGTTTGGTATTGGAGACAGGCTCAATGATGGTGCCATTGATGGATTCAACGTGGAAGGCCAGATTATTAGCAAGTGGAGGTTTTTGTCCTAGAGGAGTAGCTAAAGTGGGGAAAAATAGCAGCAACTTAGTTTTTGTTGGATTTAGGATGAGTTTCCGTTCTGAGAACCATTTTTCAACTGTAGCAAAACAGTGTTGGGTGACTACTTGGAGATTAGGGAGAGAAACTTCAGAGCAGATCAGGGTGGAGTCATCTGCATATTGAATGCAGGTGGCTTTGGGGATGACTGAGTGAAGATCATTTATGAATACGGAGAAAAGAAGGGGACCAAGTATAGAGCCCTGGGGAACTCCAATGGTGTTAGGGAGCAGGTGAGATAGCCTGTTTTGCCACTGGACAGCTTGTTGTCTACCAGAGAGGTAAGCATTAAACCATCTTAGGGCTGGGTTGTCAAGATGAAGAGTTTCAAGGGTGTGGAGGAGTAGCTGGTGATTGACCATGTCGAAGGCTTTCGATAGGTCAAGAAAGAGAGCAGAGGATATTAATTTGCTATTACGGTTGCTATTGACTGAGTCTACAAAGGAAAGGAGGGCAGTGGTTGTACTATGATGGGGTCGAAAACCATGTTGTGTTTTAGACAAAAGATTGTTAAGGTTGAGATAGTGTAGAAGTTGTTTGTGAACACACCGTTCCATAATTTTTGCTATTGAAGACAATATTGCTATAGGTCTATAGTTAGATGTTTCCGTGGAGGAGCCTCCTTTGTGAAGTGGGATGATGTATGATATTTTCCAGATGGAGGGGATGGTAACCTCAGTTATAGTTCTGTTTATCAAGATTGATATGGGATAGACAATGGCATCTGACGCTATTTGTAGGTATTCCGCTGGGAGACAATCAGCCGCTAGGGTGGATGGTTTAAGTTTTTTCAATAGGGGACGAATGTAGGAGGTAGATGCTGGTTGTAAGTTAAAGGAGGGTAGAGCTGAGCCATTAGGATGAGTTAAGGAGGAGGAAGAAGTAGTTAGCTGACTGGCTAGGGACTGGATGGTCTCAGTGAAAAAAGAGTTAAAAGTATTGGCTGCTACTTACAGATCTTTCCCAATACGTTTCTCAGGGGTAGGGGTAGTTGATTTCCCAGAATGGAGGAGGTTGTTAAATCCAGCCCAGAACTTCTTTGGATTTTTCTGGTGTTTATCCTGGAGGTGACAGAAATACTGTTTTTTATCTCGAGTGGTGGCTGTTTTTGTGGAGTTTCTAAGCTGCTGAAATTTGATATGATCTTGGGGAGCTTTAGTAGCTCTCCATTTATCCCAGGCCTGGTCTCTAAGTTTAATTTTTGTTTTGGTTTCTCTAGTTAGCCAAGGTGCTATCCGTTCCTTGGATCTGATTAGTCGGTTTGGTGCATGAGAGTCGAGTATGTTTAGGAATGTGTTATTAAAGTATGTCACGCTCTCATCTAGGGGTAGAGTTTTTAGGATGGACCAGTTACAGGATTTAAGTTCTGCTAGGAATTGTTCTGGGACAAATTTCTTCTTGTTTCTAACATGTCTATATAAGGGAAGGTTTGTACATGTAAATTTATGCTTTATAATATAAGTGACAAGGTGGTCATTGAGGAGGGTCCCAGTGGTATAATTATGTGTGTTCTTATTGGTGAGAATCCAGTCAATGGTGCTATCTTTTTGCTGAGCGTTTCCAATTCTAGTTGGAGATATAATATTTTGGGAGAAACCATGTAAGTTAATAGGCTGGGGATTTGTCTGAGCGGAGCAATGGGACCAGTCTATATTGAAGTCTCCTAGTACTATGGTTTCTTGAGGGTAGTTGGTGGCTAACCAACTTAGAGCTTGCTCCAAGTTTTCTAAGTTCTTCCCTGGTGGAATATAAGCTACAATAAGATTGATACATTTTTGGGTGTTTAGGCATATCTTTAGGGCAATAAGTTCTATATTAGAAACCTTGGGAGGTTGTAATGGATTCATAATGATATTCAATGTGCTTCTAAACATTACAGCTATTCCACCACCCCTTTTTTTTTTATCCGATCAATCCTTAAGATATTATACCCAGATCTTTAGATTCTGCCCAAACAGGAAAGGTAGACATTTTTTGTTTAAGGAGTTCCAAAGTACGTTGCTGATATTTAAGTATATGGAACTGACAATTTAGTGCCCTGATAGCAACAGTAGCTGAGGTGTACACTTTTTTACCCCATCTGTCCAATGATTGAGAATCCTTGTCTGAGGGGTGGGATTCTTAGCAAAGGTTACTTTAATACCTTCAGAAATTACCTCAGGGTCAGCTGTAGGATTATAAAAAAGATATTTGTGCAAGTTTCTGTAGTACCAGTCTGGTTTTCTGGGAGCAGGAGGTAGGGCATCAGGAGTTAAGCTGGATTCAAGGAAAACATCATCCACCACATCCAGGACTGGGGGGGATAGCCAAGGGTCTGTGTTGCGGAAGGTCTAGGAATTCCCTGCGTCTCTTTTTAGTCAGGGTAGTCCTGACTCTCCCATTGGAAATGCTCCCTTAAAGTATGCAGGATTTGCCAAAGGAAAAAATCCTCTGGAGGAGAGGCTGAAGGAATGGAGTCCTCTGCATCAGAATCCTCATAAGTTTGCATGTCTTCATAGTCAGAAGCATCAGTTTCAAAACTACTAGGGACACATCTCTTTTCCATTTTGAGGGGGTGGCTTGGCTTCCCTGATCAGCATGATAAGGTCTTCCGCCATTTTAAGCATTTGAGACTGAGGCAAGGTAGCAGGCGCCTAAGAATGGGTAGTCAGTTTCTTGGGTGTGGTTCGAACCCTGGGCCTAAGGAACTCTGTTGTTTTCGAAAGAATGGTACTCACGAAAGAAGACATCGGTTTGTGTCGAGATTCGGTGGTGTAAAGTATTTCCTCGGAAGCCGGTGCCTGCTCAGCAGCTCCGGACCCATCCAAGGTAGACAACGACCGCAGGATCCTTCGATGAAGAAGAGTTTTGCGGCATACCAGACTCCGAAAGGGTCTCAGTAGCAGCCTGCGAATCAACTGAAGCGGGCATCAGGAGCTGCGAAAGTGCCTCACTGAGTACCAGAGGACTGATGACTAGCTTAACGGAAGCATCGTTGGTAGGTTTGGACCAGTGCGGTCTGTCTTTATCTTTACATTTTTTTGAAGATCTGCTGTTGGATGGCTTACCGAAGCCATATCGGAATTCCAGGACTGTAAAAGTACAGTTGTGTACACTTACCATAAATGTAGATGTTCGAGTGTATTCACTGTTGCAGTCATCACATTTGGGTTATCCCTGCCAGGGTAGCCCTCAGATGGCCCGGATACCAGTGGCTTAGTATTTCTGTGTCGGTTGCCATCGCTCCAGGACTGACGTCAGGTCATCAGTGTTATGAATTAAGGCAGCCGACACCATTACATCAGCTTTTCTTGCCCTGTCAGGATCCCCCAAGAGGGAGCAAGGTTATGGTGGAAGACCACCACCCAGTAGAAGGTAAATACTAAAAGATGCTTGTAAGGATAGAGAGAGAGAGAAATTGAGAGAGAGAGAGAGAGAGAGAGAGAGAGAGAAATTGAGAGAGAGAGAGAGAGAGAGAGACAAGGGGGATGGAGGGAGGGAAACCAGGACAGCAACAGTGAATACACTTGAACATCTACATTTACGGTAAGTGTACACAACTGTACTTATGTTCTTCATGTTACACTGTTGCAATCATCACATTTAGGTTGATTCCCAAAGCTGAAGAAAAGGGTGAAGACAGTCAAGAAGACTTGGGGCTGCTAGGATGCCCTGCAAGACTGCTGTGGCAAAGCCTGCCCTGGATTTGGAGAAGACAGGCAGGTGGTAATGCTTGAAGGTATGAACAGATGTCCATGTTGCAGCCTCCAGGATGTCCCTAGTGGGGTCCCCTCTGAGGAAAGCTGCAGAGGTGGAGGTTGCTCTGGTGGAATGTGTCCTGACCCCCTTGGGGGGAGGTTTTCAGTGCTGCTTGTAGCAGAAATGGATGCAGTGTGCTATCCATTTGGAAATGGTTTGTTGGGATATGGCCTTTCCATCTGCTCCTGTAGCAAAGCTGACTAAAAATTGATCAGTCTTCCTAAATTATTTAGTCCTGTCTAGGTAGAATCTGTGCTGTCTGCGCACATCTAGAGAGTGCAGAATCCTTTCCTCCTTGTTATGTGGGTTAGGAAAAAAGGTGAGCAAATGAATAGATTAGTGGAGAGCCACACTGGACATCACTTTTGGCATGAAGGATGGGTTAGTCCTGAGGGAGACCCTGTCAATGTGGAAAATTATGAAGGGCTCTACAGCCATTAGTGCTTGTAGCTCGGGATACTCTTCTAGCTAAAATGATGGCCAGAAGCAAGGCTGCCTTCCAAGAGAGGAACTTTAACTCTGCTGACACTGCTGGTTCAAAGGAGGCCAGGGTGAGTTTTTCTAGAACAAAGTTAAGGTCCCAAGCTTGGGTAGGTGCTCTTCTGGGTGACCTCACGTTGTTACCCCCTCTTAGGAACTGTTTGATGAGAGAGTGTGAGAAAAGAGGTGGCTCTGTGTTGAAATGAGCAGAGATGGCAGAGGCATGAATTTTAATGGAAGAGATGGATAGACCCCTGTGTAGTAGGTCAGCCAGGTAATCCAGGATGAGAGGTAAGGGGGCTGTGAAGTCCCATCTCCCTTAGCCTTGATCAAGGTGCAAAACCTTTTCCACTTGTCAGCATAAGACTTTCTAGTGCTAGGGTGTCTGGCCTCACATATAACATCTAGAACTTGTTTGCTTAGATTGGCAGCTTGTGGAGTGGTCTGGGAATAAGCCAGACTGCCAGACTGAGGGTCTGCAATTGGGGATGCATGAATTCTCCATTCCTCAGGTTAGGAGTGTTGGGATCTGAGGGAGATGCCATGCTGGCAGTGGTGACAGGCTTCACAGCAGAGGGTACCAGTCCTGGCATGGCCAGTCTGGGGCAATCAGGATTGTCCTGCATTTTTCCTCCCTTATTTTGAGCAGTACCCTTGTAATGAGCAGTACAGGAGGGAATGCATAGACCAATAGGTTGACCCACTGGAAGGATAGAGCATCCACTTTCCAGGCCGTGCTGTGAGGTTTTCTGGTGCAGAATTTGCTGAGTTGATGGTTGGAGTGGGAAGCAAAGAGGTCGACCTTCGGGGTGCTCCATTTCTGGGTTACAAGGTTGAAAGTTCTTTGGTCTAGCTGCCACTCATGTGGGTCCAGAAGATTTCTGCTTAATTTGTCTGCCAGAGAGTTTACAGAGCCTGGCAGGAATTGTGCTAGCAGGTGTAGTTGCATGGCTGTGGCTGTGTGCCAAAGGGTCATGGTGAGCCTGCACAGAGATTATGAGTGAGTCCCCCCTTGCTTGTTGATATACCACATCACAGTGCTGTCCGTTTTGATCAGTAGAGGCCCCGGGGAGTGTAGGGGTCTGAAGGCTGTCAGAGCTTGCTGAACAGCTAACATCTCTTTTTGGTTGAGCAGATGTATTTGGTTTGGGCTCCATTGGCCCTGAATGCACCTGCCATCCAAGTGTGCACCCCAGGCATAGTCTGATTCAACTCTGGTGAGGGTCTGGGCAGCATGGGGTTGTGAGAAGGGAAGTCCCTTGTTGTGGTTGCGTGCTGCTGCCCACCAAAGGAAATCTTTCCTTAAGCAAGGTATCATTGGTAAGAGAGTTTCCAATTCTTGGGAGTGTTGACACCAAAGGCTTTTTAGATACCATTGTAGTTTCCTCATATGATGTCTGGCATATGGAATGAGTAGAATGAAAAAAGTCATGAACCCCAGAGCTTGCAGAATTTTCCTTGCAGATAATGGGGGTCTGGTGGCTAGTCGAGAGAAGTAGGTTGTCACGTAGGTTTGTTTTTCTGGTGTAAGGGATGCCATCTGGGATTCCGTGTCCACGCTTGCTCCCAGGAATACAATTTTTTGCATGGGTACTAGTCTGGATTTCTTTTCATTGATAGCATACCCCAGGGTGGTCAGTAGGTCCTTTACAAAGGTCAGGTGCTTTAGCAGCTTTTCCTGTTTGCCTGAATCAGGCAGTCATCTAAGTATGGGTACATTTTAATATTTCTTTGTCTGCAAAAAAGAATGGCAGGAGCCAGGCATTTTGTGAAAACTCTGGGAGCAGTGGATAAGCCAAAGGGGAGCACAGAGAACTGAAAGTGCAGTGATCCCACCCTGAAAGTACAGTTGTGTACACTTACCATAAATGTAGATGTTCGAGTGTATTCACTGTTGCAGTCATTACATTTGGGTAATCTGCTTGCAGGTTGTCCTCAGTCGGCCTGATTAACAATGTCTTGGGTGTTGCGTCGGTTGCTGTCCCTTCTTCCATGATGTCAGGTCGTCAGCGGTATAAAACATGCAGCCGACACCATTACATCAGTTTTTCTTGCCCCAGATGTTAGGTGCCCCCCTAATGGGAAGCAATTAAACATAAAAGCACAAAAATGTACCTCCAACAAAAAAGCAAATACATCAAAAAGGCTTTTAAGCATAGTAAAGGAAAGTAGAGGTATAGCCAAAAGAAGTTAGGGACTGGAGGGAGGGTAACCAGGACTGCAACAGTGAATACACTCGAACATCTACATTTATGGTAAGTGTACACAACTGTACTATGTTCTTCGTGTTTCACTGTTGCAGTCATTACATTTGGGTAGATTCCCAAAGCTATGGTTGGGAGGAGGAGTTTAGATAGCATTAGGTCCAGCTATAAGACCCTGCAAGACTGCAGTGGCAAAGCCAGCTCTGGATTTAGAGAAAATTGGCAACTGATAATGCTTGGTGAAAGTATGTACAGAACTACAGGTAGCAGCTTCTAGGATGTCCCTGGTAGGGACGCCTCTGAGAAAGGCTGTAGAGGTAGATGCAGCCCTGGGGGAGTGAGATCTGATCCCCTGGGGGATATGTTTTCCATGGTGCTTATAGCAGAAATGAATGCAATGGCTTATCCATTTAGAAATGGTTTGCTTTGAAATAGCCTTCCCCTCTGCCCTTGCAGTGAATGCTACCAATAGTTGTTCAGTTTTCCTTTGAGGCTTAGTCCTGTCCAAGTAGAATCTAAGTTGTCTGTGCACATCTAAGGAATGCAGTATCTGTTCCCCTTTATTCTGTGGATTGGGAAAGAAGGTTGGCAAATGAGTGGACTGATTAAGTGCCACACTGGATACCGCCTTGGGCATGAAGGATGGATTGGTTCTGAGTGACACCCTGTCCGCATGAAAGATGAAGAAAAGCTCTACTGCCATAAGGGCCTGTAATTCAGATACCCTTCTAGCTGAAGTGATTGCTAAAAGGAAAGCTGTTTTCCAAAAAAGTAATTTTAAGTCTGCAGTAGAAGCTGACTCGAAAGGAGGTCGAGTGAGTTTCTCCAAGACAAAGTTAAGGTCCCAGGCTGGGGTTGGAGCTCTCCTGGATGGTCTCAAATTTTTGGCCCCTCTGAGGAATTGCTTGAGCAGTGGTTGAGAGAAGAGGGGAGGTTCTGTGTTATAATGAGCTGAAATAGTGGAGGTGTGGATTTTAATGGAGGAAAAAGACAGGCCCTTGTGAAGCATCTCAGTTAAGTATTGTAAACTCTGAGGTAAATTGGGCGCTGCTGTGCTCATCCTTTGTGATTGGTTCCAGGCACAGAATCTTTTCTATTTTTTAGCATAAGATTTTCTAGTACTAGGCCTCCTTGCCTCTAAAATGATATCCATCACAGGCTTGCTGAGGGGTGGTAAAGGAGAGATTAAGTAATTAGCCAGGCTGCAAGGTTCAGTGTTGGTAGCTGAGGGTGCAGAATCTGGTTCTCCTGCTGAGACAGCAGGGAAGGAGTCTGAGGCAGGTGCCATGGAGATAACCATGACACACTGCGCAGGAGGGGGTATCAGTGTTGGCGCGTCCAGTCTGGAGCAATCAAAATCTTCCTTGGTTTGTCCTGTTTGACTTTTAGTAGTACTTTGGAGAGCAGAGGCAGAGGGGGAAGGCATAGACTGACAGAGCATCCACTTTCCAGGCTTCTTTGTGAGGAGTCCTTGTGCAAAATTTGTCCAATTGTTAAGTTCTGGGGAAAGGAAAACAGATCTATATCTGGGCTCCCCCATTTGCTTGACAACATGTTGAAAATCCTTGGTTCCAGTTTCCACTCGTGTGGGTCCATGAGGTTTCTGCTTAGTCCGTCTGCCAGTGTATTTAATTTTTTTGGCAGGAATTGAGCTTGTAGGTGGTACTTGGTAGCTCAAGGCTGTGTTCCACAATGCCATGGCTATTCTGCAGAGGGGGTAAGAATGTGTACCCCCCCCCCGCTTGTTTATGTACCACATAACAGTGGTGTTGTCCGTCTTTACCATTAGTTGTCCTGGAAGAATGTGGTCCTTGAAGGCTGACAGAATCAGAGCATTCTGTACAGCTAACATTTCTTTTTGATTGATATGCAGGTGCATTTGACTTGGGTTCCATTTGCCCTGAATGCACTTCCCTGCCAGGTGACCCCCCCCCCCCATGCATAGTCTGATGCATCTGTTGTTAGGGTTTGGGCAGCAGGGGGTGGTGTGAAAGGTAGTCCCTTGTTTTGGTGGCAGGTCTCTGCCCACCAAAGGAACTCTAGGCGTAGGCAAGGTATGAAAGGAATCCTTGTTTCTAGGTTTTGAGAATGTTGACACCATAGGCTTTTTAGATACCACTGTAGTTTCCTCATATGCAGTCTTGCATATGGAATTAGAAGAATGCAGGAGGCTATGAACCCCAAGGCTTGCAGTATTTGTCTTGCAGATAGCTGGGTTTTTGTGGCCACTTGATTGAAGTAAGTTGTCAAATGAATTTGCTTTTCTGGCGTGAGGTAAGCCATCTGGGAAGATGTATTCAAGCTTGCTCCCAAGATATAATTTGTTGACAGGGTACCAGTTGTGATTTCTTTTCATTTATGGTGTACCCCAGACAAGTCAGAACCCTTTTTAAGAAGGCCAGATGCTTCAAAAGTATGTCCTGGCTTTCTGCCTGAATTAGACAATCATCCAGATATGGGTATATTTGAATATTTCTTTGCCTGCAAAATGCAGTAACTGGAGCTAGGCACTATGTGAATACCCTGGGCGCAGTATATAAGCCAAAGGGCAGTGCAGAGAACTGATAGTGCGTGTAGCCTGCTTTGAAGCGTAGGTATCTTCTGCAAGATTCCCTGATTGGAATGTGCAGGTATGCTTCTTTTAAATCTAGTGTTGCCAACCAGGCATCTTTGCCTAGCATAGGAAATAATTGGTGAAGAGTCAGCATCTTGAATTTTGGAATCTCCAAAAAGGTGTTTAGAGTAGACAGGTCCAGGATAGGATGCCATGAATTGTCTTTTCTGGGTACCAGGAAAAGTCTTGAGTAGAAACCTTGTCCCTTTTCCTCTTCTGGTACTAGTCAAATAGCCCCCATGCTTAAGAGAGAAAGTACTTGTTTTTGTGCCTCTGCCCACTGATTTGGGGGTAGGTCCAGCCATCCACTTGGTGTTAGCAACATGTGGAAGTGAAATCTGTATTCCCGTGACACTATATTTAAAACCCATTTGTCCTGTGTAATGAGTTCCCAATTCTTTGCATGAAGAGCAATTTTTCCCCCCAAATGGGCAGTCAGATGATAAGTGCTTGGAAATTTTAAAAGGAAGTCATTGAGACAGTTTATCATAGGGGGGAGTCTTATTATTCATAAACTTGGAAGTGGAGGCTCCCGACTGCTTAGTTCTGTGAGTCCCCTGGGACTGAAACCTGGGGGTTTTGCTGTGTCTGGGTTTGGCTTGAGAAGACCTGGAAGGGGCTGGAAAGGATACATTTTTAGAGGGCCAGTGCCTGCTAAATCTAGGAGGTTGAACTTGTAAAAAAATCTTTAACAGTTTGCATAGATTTAGCTTTATCTTCCATCTTTTTAAGAACTTCCTCAGCCTTGTTGCCAAACAGGCGGTCCTGATTTAAAGGACCATCCAACAATTTAGCTTTAACATGATCAGGCAAAGATTGCTCCTTAAGCCAAGCATGCCTTCTGAGCACAGACCCAGTAACAGCAGCCCTACAAGAGGCCTCTAATGAATCAAAACCACATTGCAAAGTATGTTTTCCAACTTGTTCGGCAGAATGCATTAAATGCTGTAATTCTTTATTTTCCACACAGTCTGGAATCAACATCATTTTCTGTTTAAGCAGTCCAGTAACATGTTGCTGATATTTTAACATATGAAACTGGCAGTTTAAAGCCCTAATGGCCAAGATTGCAGAAGTATAAACATTCTTACCCCTTCTATCCAGTGCCCTGAAGTCTCTATCAGAAGGGGTAGGATTTTTAGCAGTAGAAGCCTTAATGCCCTTGGGCCCCTGTGAAATAGTCTCTGGATCTGCAATAGGATTTTTGAAAAGAACCTGTGGGACTCCGGGACCCTGTAGTATCTGTCAGGTTTTCTGGGAGCAGGAGGCAGGGAATCAGGGGACAAACTAGATTCCGAGAAAGCATCAACAATGTCCAGTACAGGAGGAATAGCTAAAGGCCTATGCTGAGGTAGGAGAAGGAAACCCCTAAGCCTCTTTTTTGAATCAGAGTAATCCTGTCTTTCCCAGTGGAAATGCTCCCTTAGAGAATGTAAGGTTTCCCCAAAAGAAAAATCCTCAGGTGGGGAAGCAGAGGGAATGGATGTATCAGAATCCTCATAAGTAGGTAAGGACAAATCCAGGTCATCAAAAGAGTCAGAAAAAAACAGAATCCTGATCAGAAGATTCATAATCAACCTCAGTCCTAAACCTCTTAGAAGGGGGTGGGGGTTGGCTACCCCTGATTAGAGTTATTAGATATTCAGCCATTCTTATCATTTGTTTTTTAGGCATAGAGACCTGAGCATGTGGCCTAGGCGTCGTTTTTTTTAGACATGGATTGAGATTTAGGCCTACGTAATGAAGGAGGCGTTGATTTAATATGCAAGTCCGTAGGCCTGAATACACCCTCAGAATCCAGTGCCTGCACAGCGGCTCCGGACCCATCCAAGGAAGAGACATCCGCGGGTTCCGTAGTTGAAGCATCTAGTGGCATACTAGGGACTCAGAATGAGTCTCAGTAGAGGCCTGTGAATCAGAAGTAGCGGGTATCAGGGGCTGCAAAAGCGCCTCACCGAGTACCGGTGAACTGGCGACTGGCTTAGGAGAAGCGTTGTCTGCAGTTTTGGACCTCGGCGGCCTGTCTCTGTCTTTATCTTTGTGTTTTTTCAGAATCCAGGTAGTTGGATGGGTAACCGACATTTCTGGATAATTAAACCGAGAACCGAAATATTTAGAGGCAAAAATATACCGATGATGGATAGTGCGCTGATTAAATAAAGTACAAAACTGACAGCAAGGTACGTCGTGGTCAGGGCCCAGGCAAGGAATACAGTACGAATGAAAATCTTTATGAGGTATTTGCTTTCCACAAGTAATGCAGTTATTAACTTTTACAGACATCGGTAAGGAGCAAGAAAAAGTTTCCCCAACAGTGTACTTAGCTTTAGTTAAAGACTTCGGTTCTGAAACTCAAAAACGAAAATTTCAGGAGTCGGCCAACTGGCACTTGTGAACTGCTACTGCTTCAAGGCACCGCACGGCAAGAAAGACTGATGTAATGGCGTCGGCTGCATGTTTTATACCCCTGACGACCCGACGTCATGGAAGAAGGGACAGCAACCGAAGCAGGACCCAAGACTTTGTTAATCAGGCCGACTGAGGGCGACCTGCAAGCAGATTACCCAAATGTAATGACTGCAACAGTGAAACACGAAGAACATCGAAGATATTGCCTGCAAGATTCCCTGATTGGGATGTGTAGGTAGGTCTCTTTTAGGTCTAGGGTGGCTAACCAAGCATCCTTGGAGAGCATAGGTAGAAATTGCTGGAGGGTGAGCATTTTGAATTTTGGTATCACCAGGAAAGAGTTTAGAATGGAAAGATTGAGGATGGGGCACCAAGTGCCCTCTTTTCTGGGTACCAGGAAGAGTCCGGAGTAGAAACCTTGGCCTACCTGTTCTGCAGGAACATGTTCTATTGCCCTCATTGAGAGCAGGGAAAGGACTTGCTTTTTTGCCTCTGCCCACTGGTTTGGGGGAAGATCTGGGAACCCTTTTGGGGTTGGTAGACTGTGGAAATAAAATCTGTATCCCTGGGACACTATGTTGAGGACCCAGCAGTCATTGGTAATGGTGGCCCAGGTGCTTGCATGGAAGGAGAGTTTTCCTCCTAGGGGCAAGAGGGGTGGAAGTGTGAAGTCATTGTGAGTTCTTAACATGAGGGTGTGGCTTAGCACTCCCTAGTTCTGAAGAGGAGGAACTCCATTGTTTAAGATCTCTGCATTCCCTGGGGCTGCTGTCTGGGGGGGAGGGGGGCTGCTTCCCTAGGGTCAGGGCTGAGCTGACCTGGAGGGGGCAGGAAAGGACCAGTGCTTGGAGGGGCAATGCCTACTGTTCTGCATAGATTTGGCTTTTTCTTCCATCTTTAAGGCCTCCTCTGCCTTGATGCCAATTAAGTTGTCTTTGTGCAGTGGTGCATCCAGTAATTTGGATTTGACATGGTCTGGCAAGGGCTGTTCCTTTAGCCAAGCATGCCTTCTAAGGACAGAACCAGTGACTGCTGCCCTGCAAGATGCTTCTAGGGCATCAAAACTACATTGTAAGGTGTGCTTAGTTACTTGACTTACAGAATGCATTAACTCTTGTAACTATCCATTTTCTGCACAAGCAGGAAAGGAAGATATTTTTTGTTTGAGGAGTTCCATGATATGTTGCTGATATTTCAGCATATGGAACTGACAATTTAGTGCTCTAATAGTAAGAATAGCAGAGGTGTACCTTTGTTTTACCCCATCTGTGTAATGCTCAGGAATCCCTATCTGAGAGGGGTGGGATTCTTAGCAGAAGTTGCTTTAACTCCTTTAGGTACTTGAGAGAGAACCTCCAGGTCAGCAATATGATTTTTGAATAGAAATTTGTGAGAGTCAGGGACTCTATAGTACCTGTCCGGTTTCCTGGGAGCAGGAGGGAGGGGGTCAGGAGTCAAACTGGATTCCATAAAAACATCATCCACAACATCCAGGACAGGAGGAATGGCCAGAGGTCTATGCTGTGGAAGATCTAGGAATTCCCAAGTCTCTTTTTTTGACTGAGGGTAGTCCTGACAAACCCCATTGGAAATGTTCTCTTAAGGTATGTAGGGTTTCCCCAAAGGAGAAGTCCTTGGGTGGAGAGGCTGAAGGGATGGATTCATCTGCATCAGAATCCTCATAAGCTGACAGAGGTTGCATATCTTCATAATCAGATGTATCAGAGTCACCGGACTCC
The DNA here is from genome assembly GCF_019279795.1 of Protopterus annectens. Classification (NCBI taxonomy): domain Eukaryota; kingdom Metazoa; phylum Chordata; order Ceratodontiformes; family Protopteridae; genus Protopterus; species Protopterus annectens. Next base: position 1,424,170,602 of record NC_056729.1, read on the forward strand.
TGTTCAGATAAAAAGTACAGTTGTGTACCATAAATGCAGATGTTCGAGTGTATTCACTGTTGCAGTCATCACACTTGGGTTATCTGCCTGCAGGTAGCCCTCAGTCAGCCTGAATATCAGAGTCTTGAGATTTCTGCATCGGTTGCTGTCACCCCTTCCAAGACGTCAGGTTGTCAAGGGGTATAAAACATGCAGCCGATGCCATTACATCAGTTTTTCTTGCCCTAGATATCAGGAGCCCCCAAAACAGGAAGCTATTACATGGTGTGGAACACCTCCAGTAAAAAGTAAATACCCCTGCCATAAAAGATGGCCATAAAGAGGATAGGTAAAAAGGATAGAGAAAAGCCAGGGGGCTGGAGGGAGGGAAAGCAGGACTGCAAGAGTGAATACACTCGAACATCTACATTTATGGTAAGTATACACAACTGTACTATGTTCTTCTTGTTTCACTGTTGCAGTCATCACACTTGGGTTGATTCCCAAAGCTGGGGAAGGGTGGAGGCAGTTAAGAAGTGTTGGGGGCTGGCTTGCATGCCTTGTAAGACTGATGTAGCAAATCCAGCTCTGGATTTAGAAAAAAATAGGTAAGTGGTAATGCTTGGTGAAGGTGTGTGCACAACTCCAGGTTGCAGCTTCCAGGATGTCCTTGGTGGAGACGAGAGGTTGAAGTAGCTCTAGTAAAATGAGTTCTGATCCCCAGAGGGGTAGGTTTTCCCTTGTGCTTGTAGCAGAAATGGATGCAGTGTGCTATCCATTTGGAAATGGTTTGCTTAAAAATGGCCTTGCCCTCTGCCCGTGTAGCAAAGCTGACTAGTAGCTGGTCAGATTTTCTGAAAGGCTTAGTCCTGTCAAGGTAGAACCTGAGCTGTCTGTGCATGTCCAAGGAGTGTAAGATCCTTTCCCCTCTATTCTGAGGATTAGGGAAAAAGGCTGGCAAATGGATGGATTGGTTTAAAGCCACACTGGATACCACCTTGGGCATAAAGGAAGGGTTAGTCCTGAGGGAAACCCTGTCAGCATGGAAAATAATGAAGGGCTCCACCACCATTTATGTGCCTGTAACTCAGACACTCTTCTTGCTGAAGTAATAGCTAGAAGTAAGGCTGTTTTCCAAGAAAATAATTTTAACTCTGTTGAAGCAGCAGGTTCCAAAGCAGGAAGTGTGAGCTTTTCTAGTACAAAGTTAAGGTCCCAGGCCTGGGTGGGAGCTCTCCTAGGGGACTTTAAATTGTTAGCTCCTCTCAGGAACTGCTTGATGAGAGGGTGAGAAAAGAGAGGAGGCTCAGTATGATAATGAGCTGAGATGGCAGAGGTATGAATCTTAATGGATGTGAAGGATAGGCCTATGTGGAGCAGCTCTGCTTGGTAATCAAGGATTTGATGCAAGTTGGGCACAGCTGTGCCCTTTCCTTGAAACAGACTCCAAGAACAATATCTTTTCCACTCTTCAGCATAGGATTTCCTAGTACTAGGCCTTCTGGCCTCAAGGATGACGTCCAGCACCTGTTTGCTGAGGGATGCCGGTGTTGTGTTCATGGAATAAGCCAGGCTGCAAGGTTTAGGGTTTGCAGCTGTGGATGCAAAATCTTTCCCTCCTGCTGAGATAGCAGGGAAGGTGTCTGATGTAGGTGCCAGGGTGGCAATGCTGTCAGACTGAGTAGGAGTGGGTAGCAGTGCTGGAGTGGCCAGTCTGGTACAATAAGGATTGCCCTTGGCCTGCCCTGATTGATCTTGAGTAGTACTTTTGAGAGGAGGAAAGGCATAAATTGAGAGGTTTTCCCATGTAAAGGACAGGGTGTCCACCTTCCAGCATCTGCTGTGAGGGTTCCTGGTGAAAAATTTGTTCAGTTGGTGGTTTTGGGGGGGGGGGGAGGCAAAAATGCCCACCTCCAGAGTTCCCCACCTCTGGGTTAGAGGTTTGAATGTGTTGGGTTAGTAGATTTCTGCTTAAGTCATCTGCCAGTGAATTTTGCTTGCCTGGCAGGAATTGAGCTTGTAGGTGCACTTGGATGCTCAAGGCTGTGTTCCACAGAGCCATGGCTAACCTGCAGAGTGGGTAAGAATGAGTCCTGCCCTGCTTGTTTATGTGCCACATAACTGTGGTGTTGTCTGTCTTTATCAGGAGCTGTCCTGGAAGGATAAGGTATTTGAGGACTGTCATGGCATTCTGTACAGCTAGCATCTCTTTCTGATTGATATGCAGGGGAATTTGTTCTGGGCCCCATTTGCCTTCCATGTGAGCCCCCCCCCCCCCCATGCATAGCCTGATGCGTCTGTTGTCAGGGTTTGGGTGGCGAGGGGTTGAGTGAAAGGAAGTCTCTTGTTGTGGTTGCACGCTTCTGCCCACAAAAGGAACTCTGCCCTTTGACAATGTACAATAGGAATCACTGTTTCCAGGTCGTCCTGAGAATGTTGACACCAGGTACTAAGTCCCACTGAAGTTTTCTCATGTGCAGTCTTGCATATGGAATTAGCAGAATGCATGAGGCCATGAACCCTAGGGCTTGCAGTATTTTCCTTGCAGACAGCTGGGATTTGTTAACTTGCTTGGCTACAAACATCTGCATTACAAGCTGAAGCTAAGTGAAACTTGCAGTAGTGAATTTTAGTCTTTTGTTAAGTACAAACTTGCAGTTTTAAAAGTACTGTATTTTCATTTTTTTCTGTTTCCTAATTGTGTGTTTCTGAACAGTGTGCTGTGTGTCTCTCTGTAGTTATTTTGCTATAAGAGGGGGTTTGTTGGTATCACTTTATCTGACATTTAATAGCCTAGAGGGATTCCTCTGTACTTTAAGTGCTAGCCACAAAGTTTGAGAAATCATTTTATGCTCAACTTCTGAGAGACTTGCTTGGCTACAAACATCTGCATTACAAGCTTGCTAAGTGAAACTTGCAGTAGTGAAGTTTAGTCTTTTGTTAAGTACAAACTTGCAGTTTTAAAAGTACTGTATTTTCATTTTTTTCTGTTTCCTAATTGTGTGTTTCTGAACAGTGTGCTGTGTGTCTCTCTGCAGTTATTTTGCTATAAGAGGGGCTGTTGGTATCATTTCTTTGTTATCTGATATTTAATAGCCTAGAGGGATTCCTCTGTCCTTCAAGTGCTAGCCACAAAGTTTGAGAAATCATTTTATGCTCAACTCCTGAGAGACTTGCTTGGCTACAAACATCTGCATTAGAAGCTGAAGCTATGTGAAACTTGCAGTAGTTAATTTTAGTCTTTTGTTAAGTACAAACTTGCAGTTTTAAAAGTACTGTATTTTCATTTTTTTCTGTTTCCTAATTGTGTTTCTGAACAGTGTGCTGTGTACCTCTCTGCAGTTAATTCCCCACCATCCGTCCCTGTTCCTGTGTTGGTATTAGTGTTGGTGGCTCTGGAATTGCCCGCCCCTCCTGTAAGTCTGTATTAGAACACTCCTCCTGAGCCCATCTCATTTGCTCACTTAACTGAGTACAATTAGATCATATTCTGAGTCTAGTGTTCACTCTACTTAATACAGAGAGAAAATCTGAGAAGGCCAGCCCACTTAGGTTCTTCCTTCCTCTCTTCTTGCACTTAAAAAAAACATTTCTTTTGCACTTTATTCATTTGTTTTTACTGTATTTGTGTTTCCTCCTACTTTATTTTGCTTTTCTTAAAAAATACTCAATTTTATTTATTCTGCTGCAATTATTACTGCTTGGTTGTAGCCTGATTAAATTGTAACTGTCATTCTAAGTCTTTTGGTTTAAGCACTTGGGCTTCATACAAGCTGTTTTACATTAAGGTTTGTGGTCTGCACTGTTGTGGCAGGACAGGTAGCTTACATCCTTCTAAGCTGGGAATTGCTGATTGAAAGCCCAGTGTCTGCTATTCTAAAAGTATATTAGTTCTGGTTTAAGCACTTGGGCTTCAGACCAGTTATTCTACATTAAGATTTGTGGTCTGCACTCTTGTGGGAGGAGAGGCTGGATTCTGCCCTTCTGAGCTGGGAATTTCTGGTCACAGGCTTATTGTGACTGCTTAATTGAACTGTTTCTTTCTGAAATCGGTGCACCTTGTTGCAGCAGCATAGACCGGATTCAGACCTGCTGAATCTAGCTTTGTTTGTATAATTTGAGCACTGATCCAGGCCATCTTTTTTTGGAGAAGGTTCCCCTGCACCCTAGTAACCAGGGGTGTGCCGTTAGAACTTGTCAGATTGAAGACTGCTGGAACAGGGCTCAGTTTATAGGTTCATAGGTTCATACTAGGCTATCTGCCCGAGGGCATTTACAAGCCTAGCCCATAGTTTTGTGGCTTACGCCACCCCTTTAGTATGGGGAACTATACCCATTATTTTGCTGTGCCTCTGTTGAGCAGTGACACTGAGGTAATCCCTGGGGTATATCTGCGATCTCCCATCCATTGGTCAAGATTTCTCTTGAACAAGGCCAGCGAGGTGCTCTGCCTCACATATACTGGGATTTTATTCCACAGCATAGGAGTCTTTGGGTGATGAATCTATCCCTCCAGCACGTCCTATTAATAGCCGTGTCGAGGTTTAAGTCTCCGCCCTTGTGGCTCTGACAGATCTAGATTTTTGAGGTGAAGCATATTCATCAAATCTGGGTTTGACATGGCCTTGTATGTTAGGCAAAGGTCACCTCTGAGCAAGGGTGTTTACTGAATAGAGCTGGAGTTCTTTCAGTCGGGCAGCATAGGACAGATGTTTGAGACCCTTTATCCTTTTGGTGAGGAACTTTTGTGGCCTCCAGCTGCTGCAAGTGTCGGGTCAGATACATTCCAAATGGGGCATTGTACTCAATCATTGGTCTGATGAGTGATGAGTATAGGGAGACTATGACCTCCCTTGATCTAGATGAGAATCCCTTCATGATAAGGTGGGCAATGTAGAAGGTCTTCCTAACTACTTTAGCTACATGGGTGTCGAATGACAGACTACTATCAACCTGGGTCCCCAGGTCCCTGATAACTTCTTCTGTGCTCAGTGGATTGCCACCTATTTGGTAGCTAGGGTAACCTTGTTTTTCCAAGGGTATGACTATGCATTTTTTGGCATTTAACTTTAGGCCATGGCTCTGGCACCAGTTATCCGTTTGTGAGACCCTTCTGAAGGATATCTGTGTCAGATGTGTTTTCTACTATGGCGCCAGTTTGCAGTCATCTGCAAACTTTGTCAGCCATAACCTCCTGTGTTTGCTTGTACTGGAAAAGTAGATGCCAAACAAGAGTGGGCCCAGGACTGAGCCCTGTGGTACACCACTTGTGACAGGCTTTGAGTCTGACATGGCGCCAGCAACTCTGACCCTGTGGGTTCTGTCACTCAGCCAGTTTGCAACCCATCTTGTGATGTATGGGTTAACATTTAAGCTGATGAGTTTTTCAATGATACCCGAGTGGGGTATTGTATCGAAGGCCTTCGCCAGATCGAGGTAGGCTGTATGGACTGCCTTTCCCTCATCAATGGCTTTGGTGACTGTTTCGAAAAAGTCAACCAAGTTTAGAAGGCATGATGAAGGTTTTGAGCTTTCTTCTGGTTAATTGGGTTGTTGTGTCTTTCATAGGTTCATAGGTTCATACTAGGCTATCTGCCCTTTCGGCTTATCCCGGTTAGGGGTCACCACAGCGGAACTCCGGTCCGCTAATGTTTGGTAGAGGATTTTACATGCCGAGTTACCAGCCCTGACGCACAACCTTCAATGAAGGCATGCCCATTCATACATGCCTCCACACAGAAGACACTCTAGCTGAGAATCGAACACGACAACGTCTTGCTGTGAGGCGACAACGCTACCGCAGCACCACTACCGCGGGTACCTGCTGGTTAATTGGGTAACTTGTTCAAATCAGTTTGTTCATTTTCAATTGTTTATATATATATATATATATATATATATATATATATATATATATATATTGGTTTACTATATAATTTCGAAATACTAAAATCACAAATTTCAGTATTTCGAAATTATAATACCGAGAACTCGGAATCATGAAGCAGCAGAAGTGGGAAATTCAAAGTCTCAAAGTACGGATACATTGAATTAGCGCTTCTGTTGTTTTGGAGAGTGAGTGGTGTAGTGTTTGTGTATGTGTTGTTTGGGATGCAAGTGTGTTAGTGTGTGTGTGAGGGAGTGTAAAATGTGTGTGTGTGAGTTGCACTTGTGTGGCTGGTTGTGCGATCTTGAAGTTAGAATATATAAGAAGGGGTGGGCGCAGCCCTCACATAAGGGGCACAGGGGGCAGCCCATGTATACATAGTTTAAGTTAGTGTGTGTGGTTGTGAGGGGATGTTAGGTGTTTGTGTAGTGTAGGTGCATGTTTGAATTTCGCGTTTTTGTTATTTTCAAGATTCCGGGTTCTCAGTATTATAATTTCGAAATACTGAAATTCGTGATTTTAGTATTTCAAAATTATATAGTGAACCCATATATATATATATAAAAAATTGCAATTTATTCATCTGCTTTTACTGTATTTGTGTTTCTTCCTACTTTATTACTGGGGGCATTGACTACAACTCTGATCTGCGATATATAACCATAAGTATCCTTTTCTGTGCTTTTAAACTGTTTTTTGAGTGTATCTGCTTTATTTTCTGAAAAAAAAAATAGTATATATACTTGTTTCCCACCTTTCTAAGCTAGTATAGTCCAGTTTTCAGGTTAGTGCTGAATTCAGGGCTGTGTTACAAATCTCTGTGTTTGCCCATACCTTACTTGGATAGAAGGATGTTTCTATGTTCACCTGTGGGAGGGGAGCTTTGAGCAGCCTATCTGTCCCTGGAGGAGTGGTTTCAGCCCAGAAATTAGTAGTTTATTGGCCATTTTGGACTAATTTCTATCTCTTTCATTTCCCTGCTATAAATACCACATTTTCCCGGTTTTGCACTCTAGGCAGCGCGGGTTAGCTAGGGTAAAACTATTCCCGGCTCCACAACGTCTCCTCTTCAATTTTTCCCTTGAAACTAGACAAACTTTCAACTTAAGCACTCAAGCCATTCATTTCTCAGCCTGGCACTTGCTCAAAACTTATGGCAAGCATTTATAAACCCTAGCACTAGACCCTCCTGTACTGTACAGAAGGACAAGGCTCTCTATTCGACCTTACCAGCCATCCAGTAAAACAGTTCATTGTACCTATCCAGGCATGTCCAAAGGGCAGTTTCAGGTGTACTCTCTAGTCCAACTGGTGAATCTGGGCATTTTGAGGCAATGTTACAACTGCCTCATGTACACAGACAACCCCCTCCTCCTACCACCAAACACTAATACATGTGAGAGATGCAGTTATACAGCCAAACTAGAGGCTAAGCTCTCTCATCCCAAGACTGGATCAGACAGTCAAGAGGAGAAAGGAAATACTTGCATCATACCACCAGTCTTACATAGACCCATTAAACCAGCACCGGCAAAAAACACACATAAATACATGGAAACATACTCGGAGGCTCTAAATAAAAATCTGCAAAACCAACAGAGACCTCCAAAGCAAACATCCAAGCAAACTCCAACCCAACACAAACTATGAAACACATACTTCACAAAACCAGTGTGCCATGCAATCACAGCCCTTAAGGCAAAAGAACATACCCAACATACTAGTAATAGGTGACTCTGTAGTCAGGCACACTGACTTCCCACTCACTACACTGAATAAGGAGAAGGCTACTATTAGCTGCCTGTCGGTTGCCAGGATCCGCCACATAACACAAGCACTAAGGTCACTCCGGAACAAGTACAAATATGACTGTCATTGTCCATGTTGGTGTGAATGACCTGAGGCGTACCTCCCTGGACTACATGAAAAGAGACATGGAAGTGCTCTCTGAACATGTAGCCCAGGCCGGTATGACCCTGAGTAGCATCCTGCCCTCACCAAGAATGATACCACGGTATAAAGAAGAAATTCTCGATTTCAACAATTGGCTAAGTTTCTGGTGTCATTCAAAAAGGATCCAGTGTCTGTCCGCCTGGGATGACATGCTCGACAAGCCACACTGCTTCGCTAGAGATGGCTTGCACCTGTCACCCTTAGGCTTTCGAATACTTGCCAAGGCTCTTGCCACCCCAATAGTGCCCTTTTTAGGCAAGGCTCAAAAGACAAACCCACCACCATAAATAGCACAAGTAACAAAATACTAAGGGTAATGCTACTCAATGCCAGAAGTCTAAACCTCAAAATGGACACACTCGAGGCACTCCTCAGTATGGAGAAAATCAATATATGTGCAGTAACAGAAACAGTTGTGTACACTTACCATCAAGTGTATTCACTGTTGCAGTCATTACATTTGGGTAATCTGCTGGCAGGTTGCCCTCAGTCAGCCTGAATTCCAAAGTCTTGGGTCCTGCGTCAGTTGCTGTCTTCTCTTCCATGACGTCAGGTCGTCAGGGGTATAAAACATGCAGCCTATGCCATTTTCTTTAGTTTTTCTTGCCCCCGATGTCAGGTGCCCCCCAAAAAGGTAGCAAAATTATATATATATATATATATATATATATATATATATATATATATATATACATATATACATATATATATATATATATATATATATATACATACACACACACATACATGCAACAATATAAACTTTATCTTCATCTACAAGCAAATACACTACATAGGTTGTAGAAGATAGAGAAGGAAAGATAAACTTCAGAATGACAGGGGGATGGCAGGAGGGTAACCTGGACTGCAACAGTGAATACACTTGAACATCTACATTTATGGTAAGTGTACACAACTGTACTATGTTCATATTTCACTGTTGCAGTCATTACATTTGGGTAGAATCCCAAAGCTATGGTTGGGGGCTGGAGCTAAACAGCATTAGGTGCGGCTATAAGGCCCTGCAGCACTGCAGTGGCAAAGCCTGCCATGGACTTAGAGTAGAGAGGCAAATGGTAATGCTTTGTAAAGGTGTGAACAGAACTCCAAGTAACAGCCTCTAGAATGTCTTTGGTTGGTAACTCCTCTGAGAAAGGCTGCTGAAGTAGCTGCAGCTCTAGTGGAATGAGACCTAATGCCCTTGGGCATAGGTATACCATGGTGTAAGTAACAGAAATTGATGCAGTGGCTTATCCACTTTGAAACTGTCTGCTTTGAAATAGCCTTTCCTTCTGATCCTGCAGCATATGACACTAGTAATTGTTCAGTTTTTCTTAGGGCTTTTGTCCTGCTCAAGTAGAATCTTAGCTGTCTGTGTACGTCCAAGGAATGCAGAATTCTCTCCCCCTTGTTCTGTGGATTTGGATAAAAAGCTGGCAGATGAATTGTTTGGTTAAGAGCCACAGTGGAAACCACCTTAGGCATAAAAGTAGGATTTGTCCTCAGAGACACCCTGTCTGGGTAAAATATGATAAAAGGCTCTACAGCCATGAGGGTCTGTAGCTCTGAAACTCTTCTTGCTGAAGTAATTGCTAGTAGCAGAGCCATTTTCCATGACATGAACTTTAGATCAGCGGTAGCAGCTGGTTCAAATGGAGGCAGGGTGAGCTTTTCCAACACATAGTTGAGGTCCCATGCAGGTAATGGTGATCTTCTAGGAGGCCTTACATTTTTGGCTCCTCTAAGATACTGCTTTAAGCAAAGGATGAGAAAAGATTGGCGGCTCTGTATTGTAATGAGCCAAAATGGCAGAGGCATGGATTTTGATTGATGAGAAAGATAGGCCTTTGTCAAGCATCTCAGTTAAGTATTGTAATATCTAAGGAATATTTGGTTTTGCGGTATCAGTTCCTTGTGCTTAATTCCAAGCACAGAATCTCTTCCATTTGTCAGCATAAGATTTTCTAGTAGTAGGCCTTCTGGCTTCCAAAATTACATCCATCACAGCTTTACTGAGAGGTGTTGTTTGTATGACTACATGATTAGCCATGCTGCCAGGTTCAGAGTCTGTAGTTGTGCAGGATCTGATTGTTTTGCTGGGACAGTAGTTGTGGTCTTTGAGGCAAGGTCCAAGCTGGGTATTGAGCCATGTTCCTTAGGATTGGGTACCAGTATTGGTGGGGCCAGTCCGGGGCAATTAATATCATCTTTGGCTTCTCTTGTCTGACTTTTAAGAGGACCTTGGGTAGAAGAGGCAGAGGAGGAAAGGCGTAAACTGATAGGTTTTTCCAACTGAAGGACAGAGCGTCCACTTTCTATGCTTGTCTGTGATAAGTCCTTGTGCAGAATATTTTCAATTGATAATTTTGAGGAGAGGCAAATAGATCTATGTCTGGGTTCCCCAATTTCTATGTTATCATGCTGAAGACTTGTGGATTTAGTTTGCACTCGTGAGGATCCATAAGGTTTTTGCTTAAATCGTCCAACAGAGTGTTTTGTTTTCCTGGCAGGAATAGAGCTTGAAGATGTATTTGGTAGGTCAAAGCTGTGTCCCACAGTGCCATGGCTAATCTGCAAAGGGGGTATGAGTGTGTGCCCCCTTGGTTGTTTATATACCACATGACTGTGGTGTTGTCAGTCTTTATCAGTAATTAACCTGGATGAAGTAAGTCCTTGAAGGCTGTTAGGGCATTTTGAACAGCTAGCATCTCTTTCTGGTCGATATGTAGATGCATTTGTTTTGGTGTCCATAAGCCCTGAATGCATCTTCCTGCCATGTGGGGCCCCCAGGCATAATCTCATGTGTCTGTTGTTAAGGTTGGCTGGCAGGGGGTAGAGAGAAGGGCAGTCCCATGTTTTGGTGACATGCCTTTGCCCACCATAGAAACTCCTGTTGCAGGCAGGAAATGAGAGGAATCACTGTTTCCAGACTGTGTGAATGCTGACTCCATAAACATTTTAGGTATCATTGAAGTTTCCTCATATGCAGACTTGCATATGGAATTAGTAGGGTGCAGGATGCCATGAAGCCCAGAGCCTGCAGAATTTGCCTTGCAGAAGACTGGGGTTTTGTTGCCATCAGTTTGAAGTAAGCAGTCAGTTGCCTTTGCTTGTCTGGCGTGAGGTAAGCCATCTGGGCAGTTGTATCCAAGCTTGCACCTAGGAATGTTATCTTTTGAGAGGGTACCAGTTGTGATTTCTTTTCATTTACTGTGTACCTTCTGCAAGTTAGAAGCCTTTTCACAAGTGCCAGGTGTCAAAGAAGAGTGTCCTTGCTCTCTGTTTGAATGAGACAGTCATCCAAGTAAGGATAAATTTGTATACTTCTTTGTCTGCAAAATGCAATTACTGGTGCCAGGCACTTTGTAAAGACTCTGGGCACAGTACATAAGCCAAAGGGCAGTGCAGAGAATTGGTAATGCATTACGCCAGTCTTGAATCTGAGGTATCTTCTGCATGACTGTCTTACTGGGTCATGCAGGTATGCCTCTTTTAGGTCTAAAGTCACCAGCCACGCATTCTTGCCCAGTATGGGCAGAAGCTGCTGCAAGATCAGCATTTTGAATTTTGGAATGTCCAGGTAATGTGTTCAAAATCGATAAATCCAGTATTGGCCACCAGGCCTTGTCCTTTCTGGGTACCAAGAACAGTCGAGTAAAAACCTTGTCCTTTTTCCTGTTCTGGTACTGTCTGAATGGCCCCCATATCCATGAGGGACGTAACCTGTTTCTGTGCCTCTGCCCATTGATTTTTTGGCAGATCTGGCCAACCATTTGCCATTGGCAGAGTGTGGAAATGGAATCTGTATCCCTGTGATACGATGTTTAGTACCCACTTGCCCTGGGTTATTAACTGCCAATTTTGAGCAAAAAGTGCTAATTTTCCCCTATGGGTGTGCCAAAAGATAACTGCTTGGTGTAGGCAGAGGGAAGTCATTGTGATTGCTTTCTGTAGGTTTGCGCTTTATCTTCTCCAGATTTGGAGGTGGATGCGCCCCATTGCTTTGACCTGTATGAATCTTGCGCCTGGTATCTGGAACACTTAGGGCATCTGGATTTGCCCCTTTGAGCTCTGTCTGACACAGGAAAGGACCAATTTTCTGTAGGCCAGTGTCTACTGAATCTTGGTGGCTGCACTTGTAGGAAGTCTTTGACAGTTTGCATAGACTTAGCTTTGTCTTCCATTTTCTTTAAAACCTGTTCTGCCTTAATACCAAATAGAGAATCATGGTGTAAAGGTGCATCTAGCAATTTAGCTTTAACATGATCAGGCAAATTTTGTTCCTTTAACCAGGCATGCCTCCTAATCACAGATCCAGTAACTGCGGCCCTGCAGGAGGCCACTAAGGAATAAAAACCACATTGCAAAGTATGCTTTCCAACTTGTTCAGCTGCATGCAATAATTCCTGGAATTCTTTACTTTCTGCATATTCTGAAATCAACATAATTTTCTTTTTCAGCAATCCCATAACGTTGTTGGTACTTAAGCATATGAAATTGACAGTTTAAGGCCCTGACTGCCAAGGTTGCAGATGTATAAACCTTTTTTCCCCATCTGCCTAGTGCCCTTGAATCTCTGAGGGGGTAGCATTTTTTGCTGTTGAGGCCTTAACTCCCTTTGGAACCAGTGAAATAGTTTCAGGATCAGCAGCAGGGTTCCTAAATAAAAAAATGATGTGAGTCAGGAACCCTGTAATACCTGTCAGGCTTACTGGGAGCCGAAGGTAAGGAGTCAGGGGTCAAACTTGACTCCAAAAACGCATCATCCACAATGTCTAAAACAGGGTGAATGGCTAAAGGCTTGTGCTGAGGGAGAAGGAAATCCCTGAGACACTTTTTTGATTCTGAGAAGTCTGGACTCTCCCAGTGAAAATGCTCCCTCAAAGTATGCAAGGTTTCTCCAAATGAATAATCCTCAGGAAGAGATGCAGATGGAATAGACTCCTCAGCATCAGAATCCTCATAGGGAGGTATAGATAATTCCTGATCAAAAGAGGAATCAGAAGAAATAGAAACCTGATCTGAAGATTCATAATCAGTGCTTTGCCTAGGCCTCTTATCTGGAGGGGGATGGGTACCTCTGATCAAGGTAATAAGGTCTTCAGCCATTTTGATCATCTGTTTTTTTAGGCATAGAGTCCTGTGCACGTGGCTCATCCGTCATTTTTTTTTAGTTTTAGAAGTTACTTTTGTCTTTGGTTTTGCAGCTGTCAGTTTGATATACAAATATTGAGGTCTGAATACACACTCAGAAGCCGGTGCCTACTCAGCGGCTCCAGACCTATCCGAGGGAGATACATCCGTTGGTCCAATACCTTGAGTATCTTGCGGCATGCAGGACTCCACATGGGTGTCAGTAGAGGCGTGCGACTCGAAGGTAGTGGGTAGCAGGGGCTACGAAAGCGCCTCACTGAGTATCGACAAAACGGCGACTGACATAGGAGAAGCTTCGTCGTCGGATTAGGCTCTCGACTGCCTTTCTCCGTCTTTTTCTTTGTGTTTTTTTATGTACTCCGGTAGTCGGACTGCTATCCAACGACATTTCTGGGTAGTTAAATCTATTTCCAAAATACTTTGCTGCAAAAATATACCGACGCTTAATAGTGCGTTGGTTAAATCTAGTACAAAACTGACAGCCAGACACGTTGTGATCAGGGCCTAGGCAAGGAATACAGTATAAATGGAAATCCTTATGAGGTATTTGCTTCCCACAAGTAATACAATTATTAACTTTTTCTGACATCGGTAAAAAGCAAGAAAAAAGTTTCCCCAATGGGGTACTTAGCTTTAAGTGAAGACTTCGGTTCTGAAACTCAAATTCAAATATTTCAGTAGTCGGCCGACCGGCACTTGCGAAATGCTTCTGCTTCGGGCACCACGCGGCAAGAAAGAATATAAAGAAAATAGCGTCAGCTGAATGTTTTATACCCCTGACGACCTGACGTCATGGAAGAGAAGACAGCAACCGACGCAGGACCCAAGACTTTGGAATTCCGGCCGAATGAGGGCAACCTGCCAGCAGATTACCCAAATGTAATGACTGCAACAGTGAAACACGAAGAACATCCTGGTTTAAGGCTCCGGAGAGCACCCCAGCACTACTAGGCTACAAGTCATATCATATATTTCGGCCACAGCACCCAAACCAAAATACAAAAGGTGGGGGTGTATCCATATTCATCAAGGATACCCACACCTCCAGGTTAGTGGCACAGCACGATGCTTGAGAGATCATCCACAAGTAACTATCAATGGGCAAAACTGCAATTCAAATTGTAGCTTGCTACAGATCACCCACCATGTCCCAGGACCCCCATTCCGCGTTTCTGGAAACACTGGGAAACATAAAGGTCCTACCAAACACCCTAATATTGGGAGATTTCAATTACCCAAACATTAACTGGGAGAACTACTCAAGTACTAACTCCCTTGCCCAACTTTTCCTAGAATTTATAAACTCAAATGCCCTGGTTCAACTGGTCAACACTCCCACCAGAGGTGACAACATATTGGACCTGATCATCACCAACATGGGTGACCAGTGTTCCACACTAGAGGTCAACCCCTCACTGGTTAGATCTGACCATAAACAAATCACTTTGGATATCCATATTCTGTCCCCACCCCCGGACAAGAAATCCACTGTGAAAAACTTTTCAAAAGCAAACTTCATGTTACTTAAGACCGAGGTGGAAAGTTTCAAAGCCCCCATGCTGAAGGATAACACTGTCCAAGCTGCAAAATCCTTTACTAATGCATTCTATGGACAGCTACAAGAATGCATGGATCATGCCATCCCAAGCAAAATGAAGATTCACTCCTCCAAGAAAAGGAAACCAGTTTGGTGGACGCCTGCGATAAACAAGCTATACAACAGAAGGAGGAAACTAATACAGAAAAGAGTAAAATCTCAAGAAGGGAAGACATCCCTGACCAGTATCAGTAAGAAACTACAATCCCTCATAAAATCATCCAAGGCGAGCTGTGAAAGAAAAATTGCCAAGGACTCCAAAGATAACCACAAGGCGTTCTTTAGTTATGTCAAGAATCTAAGTGGCAATGCTCAGAACTGCTTGGACTTAGTGCAGAATGGCACAAAATACACTGAACCGACCGATATCGCCAACATCCTGGCAGACAGGTTCAGCACAAACTTCACCCCCCTCTCACCCCCAAAAGGGCCCATAACCATACCAGAAGAATGTAGAGTCCCTGAAATCACAGACACTCAGGTTAAAACAGCCCTCTCCAAAGCCAAAAACACAGCATCAATAGGACCGGACGGTGTTCTGGGCTGCATCCTACATGAGCTCAAAGACAAATTAACCCCTCACCTAAACACACTATTCAAACTCAGCCTCTCCATAGGCTACATACCCATACAGTGGCGCACAGCAACAGTTATTCTGCTCCACAAATGTGGAGCCAAAACAGACCCTGGGAACTATAGCCCTATAAGCCTGACTAGCTTGGTCTGCAAGGCTATGGAGCACATCATCATGGAAATCATTAACAGAGACATTGGGAACTTCCAAACACTGGACCCTACCCAGTTTGCTTTGTTAAGGGCAGATCATGCCTCCTAAACCTGGTGGACTTCTTTGAGACAGTTACCAAGGCTATAGATGAGGGGAAAGGTGGTACACACAGCCTACCTAGTCCTTGCTAAGGTCTTCGACACCATTCCCCATTCTGATATTATAGACAAGCTCACCAGCCTGAACATAAACCCCTACGTCACAAGATGCGTTGCCAACTGGCTCATGGACAGAACCCACATGGTGAGAGTTGCGGGAGCTAGGTCAGTCTCTAAACCGATTACAAATGGTGTTCCCCAGGGCTCAGTCCTAGGACCCCTCCTGTTTGACATATACTTCTGAGAGGTACAGGCAAGCACAGGAGGACTATGGCTGACCAAGTTTGCAGACGACTGCAAACTAGAGGCTATAACTGACTCTCCGGCTGACACAGACATCCTCCAAAAGGGTCTCACTGACACAGATACCTGGTGTCAATATCATGGCCTCAAGCTAAATGCCAAAAAGTGCATAGTCATCCCCGTTGGAAAAAACAAAGTACCCACAAACTACCACATAGATGGTAGTCCCCTAAATACGGAAGACATAATACGGGATCTGGGGACCCAAGTATATAGAAATCTCACCTTTGATAATCACATTGCCAAAGTGGTTAGAAAATGCTTCTATGTGGCCCACCTAATCACAAAAGGGTTCGCATCCAGATCAAAAGAAGTCATTGTGCCCCTCTTCTCATCAGACCCATCTCTGAGTACAACACCCCATTTGGGATGTACCTTACAAGACACCTGCAACTGCTGGAAAGACCATAGAAGTACCTCACCAAGAGGATCAATGGCCTCAAACAGATGCCCTATGCAGCTTGACTGAAGAAACTCCAGTTGTACTCGGTTGCATACTGCCTACTTAGAGGTGATCTCTGCCTGATATACAAGGCCATATCCAACCCAGAATTGATAGACATGCTCCACTTAAAGAAACCCTTATCCCCTTGAGCCACACACTCTAGGGATCTAAACCTCACCACAACAATAAATAGGATGTGTGCTGGAGGGACAGATTCCTGTCCCGGAGACTTCCCATGCTTTGGAAAAAGATCCCAATCTACATTAGGCAGAGCTCCTCGCTGACACTCTTCAAAAGAAACCTTGACGAGTGGATGGGAAACAGAAAGTTTACCTCGGGGATCACTTCAGTGGCTCTGCTGGACAGAGGCACAGGGAACTAATCTAAGGTGGCGGCGAAAGCCAACACATTCTGGCTAGGCTTATAAATGCCTTCGGGCAGATAGCCTAGTACCCACCTATGAACCTATTAGTTTGAAATAGTTTGTCAGCTGGACTTGCTTTTCTGGAGTGAGGAATGCCATCTGGGAAGTGTGTTCATGCTTGCTCCAAGGAATACAATTTGTTGGCTGGGCACCAGTTGTGATTTATTTTCGTTCATGGTGTATCCCAGTGAAGTTAGAAGTCTTTTTACAAATGCCAGGTGCTGAAGTAGCAATTCCTGACTGTCCACCTGAATCAGGCAATTGTCCAAGTATGGGTAGATTTGAATATTTCTCTGCTTGCAGTAAGCAATGGCTGGAGCCAGGCGTTTTTTAGATACTCTGGGTTCAGTAGATAAGCCAAAGGGAAGTGCAGAGAACTGATAGTGTCTAGAGCCTGCCCTGAAAAGTACAGTTGTGTACACTTACCATAAATGTAGATGTTTGAGTGTATTCACTGTTGCAGTCCTAACATATGGGGTATCCGACTCCCGGTAGCCCTTAGTCGGCCCGAATACCAGAGTCCTCAATATATGATGTCAGCTGCTGCCAGTTGTAAAACGGATGTCAGAACATCAGGTATAAAGGGAGGCAGCAGATGCCAATTCCTCAGTTTTTTTTTGCCTTAACTGTCAGGAGCCCCCAAAAGAAGGCTAACCCAGGAAGGAAACACCCTGGAAACAGGTCATACAAAAAATAAAAATATATAGTCTGTGCCTTAGGAAAAAAAGGGGAATGGAGGGTGGGAAACCAGGACTGCAACAGTGAATACACTCGCATCTACATTTATGGTAAGTGTACACAACTGTACTATGTTCTTCATGCTTCACTGTTGCAGTCCTAACATATGGGTTGATTCCCAAAGCCCAGGAAAAAGACAAAGGGGGTAGGAAGGATCACAGATTAAGGGTTGGTAAGAAGGCCCTGCAAAACTGCAGGGGCAAAACCAGCCCTAGATTTAGAAAAGGGTAGATTGTAATGCTTTGTGAAAGTATGGACAGAAGACCAAGTAGCTGATTCTAGAATGCCCTTAGTAGGCACACCTCTCAGAAAAGCTGCAGAGGTAGAGGCTGCTCTAGTAGAATGGGTCCTAATACCCTGAGGGGGAACCTTCCCATGCTGCAGGTAACAAAAGTGAATACAATGAGCAATTTTATTTTTATTTATTTATTTTATTTTACATTTGTTGACCGGGCTAGTCTAACGGGATATATGTCCATTTTCAGTAGAGGCCCAGGGAGAAAAGCTCCATGACACACATGATAATAAAGTTGCAGGACAATATAAAATGACTTCAGATGTGTATATAAGTACAAAATTGGATAATACAGAGGACATAAGACAATACAATATGAAATGCATTCAATACAGTGTATAATTTAAAATAGCAAGTAAGTACATTACTTAATATAGAAAAAAGGGAGGTATACAGGCTAATTCCATATACAAGTATGGTACAATAAAAGTCAGATTGAAAAATAAAGAGTGTAGTAAAAAAACAAACAAAAAAAAATAAATATATTTTTTTAACAGGTAAGTATTCAGTGGGATGGAAATAATGACATACAGAGTGAGAAAGGTAAGGTAGAGGATATGCTGACAGTATAAGGTTCGAGTGGAGAATTAGTCAGGTTTAGTACAGGGGCATAACCAGTGTGTTTTGAGGAAAAGTTTCAGTCTCTTTTTGAAGAGTGATATAGAGGAAAAGTACAGTTTTGTACCTAGCATAAATGTAGATGTTCGAAGATCCACATTGCTGCAGTCCTTACACTTGGGTAGTCCGCTGTCCTCGGTCGGCCCGAATATCAAAGTATAAGGCTGACGTCGGTCAAGGCGCATTAGACTGACATCAGGACGTCAGGGTACAAATGCGCATGACCGACGTCATATCCTCAGTCTTTTCTTGCCCCAGATGTCAGAAGACCCCAAAAGAAAGGTCAAAACCAAAAGACAGCAAACAACCAACCAACCACCCTTGCACTAATAATATGTACAATATATACAATAAACACAATATTTACAACCCAACCCACAACCGCCTCTAACTACAGAGGGAAGGAGGGAGGTAAATTGGACTGCAGCAATGTGGATCTTCAACATCTACATTTATGGTAGGTACAAAACTGTACTATGTTCTTCATCTCACATTCCTGCAGTCCTTACACTTGGGTAGAATCCCAAAGCAGAGGTAAGGGAGGATGGCAAAACTATAAAGCAGCAGGAGCTGCCAAAATGCCCTGTAAAATAGCAGTGGCAAAACCAGCCCTAGATTTAGAGTAAAGTGGAAGGTGATAATGCTTAGAGAAAGTATGCACTGAACTCCAAGTAGCTGCCTCCAAAATATCCTTAGTTGCCACCCCTTAAAAAGCTGTCGAAGTGGCAGTAGCCCTAGTGGAATGAGGCCTAATCCCAGCTGGAATCTCCTTACCATGATGGGAATAACAGAAAGCAATGCAAAACCCAATCCACTTAGAAATAGTTTGTTTTGACACAGGCTTGCCCTGAGAACTCAAAGCAAAAGAAACAAATAACTGCTGAGACTGCCTGAACCCTTTAGTTCTGCTCAAATAATATCGCAACTGCCTGTGTACATCTAAAGTGTGCAAAATCTTTTCCCCTTTATTTTGGGGATTTGCATAAAAAGTAGGCAAATGAATAGTTTGGTTTAAAGCCACACTAGAAATCACTTTAGGCATAAAGGAAGGATTAGTGCAAAGATACCCTATCCTTATGGAAAATTAAGAAAGGCTCAACTGCCATAAGGGCCTGTAATTCAGAAACCCTTCTTGCAGAGGTAATGGCCAACAAAAAAGCAGTCTTCCATGATAAATATTTCAACTCGGCAGTAGCTGCAGGCTCAAAAGGTTGTAGAGTGAGTTTCTCCAACACAAAATTGAGATCCCAAGCAGGAGTAGGAGCTCTACGTGGGGTCTTATATTCTTTGCCCCTCTAAGAAATTGCTTGAACAAAGGATGAGAAAACAATGGTGGGTCACAGTCATAGTGAGCAGAAATTGCTGCAGCATGAACCTTAATAGAAGAGAAGGACAAACCTTTGTCCAGTAACTCAGTAAGATATTGAAGAGCCACACTTAAATTAGGCTCAGAAACATCAAATTCCTTTGCTGCACTCCAAAATAAAAATCTCTTCCATTTATCTGCGTACACTTTCCTTGTACTAGGCCTTCTGGCTTCCAAAATAACATTCAAAACTTGCTGTGGAAGTTGAGACCCTCCTGGGTTCAAAACAGAATATGCCAGGCTGTTAGGTGAAGAGAGTGAAGTTTGACATTGAGTAAATGACTGTTCTCCTGAGACAGCAGGTGTGGAATCGAAGGCAAAGGCCATGGAGGCTCCCGTACCAGACTTCTCAGTAATGGGTACCAGTGCTGTCGAGGCCAATCTGGAGCTATTAAAATCATCTTTGGCTTGTCCTGTCTGACCTTTAGGAGTACCTTTGGGAGGAGAGGCAGAGGTGGAAAGGCATACACATGAAGATTGCTCCAATTGAAAGAAAGAGCATCCACTTTCCAGGCTGTGGGATGAAACATTTTTGTGCAAAACTTTGGCAGCTGGTAGTTTAGTGGAGAAGCAAACAGATCTATGTCTGGAGTTCCCCATGACACTGTCAATTTCTGAAATACATGAGGATCCAGTTTCCACTCGTGGGGATCCATAATTCGTCTGCTCAACACATCTGCTAAGGAGTTCTGTGCTCGGCAGAAACCTTGCCTGAAGATTTAGCTGTAAACTGAGAGCAGTCTCCCACAAAATCATTGCTTGCCTGCATAGAGGATAAGAATGTGTTCCCCCTTGCTTGTTGATGTACCACATGACAGTTGTGTTGTCTGTTAGAATCAACACCTACCCTGGAAGAAGTAAATCCTTGAAAGCTGTTAATGCAAATTGGACTGCTAACATCTCCTTCAAGTTGATATGTAGATGTTGTAGTCTGGCAGGCCACGTGTCTTGTATCCACTTTCCATTTAGATGAGCTCCCCAAGCTTTGTCTGAGGCATCTGTCGTTAGAATCTGACTCGCCTCTGGCCGGGTCACAGAGAGTCCCTTGTTTAGGTGACATTCCTGAGCCCACCACAAAAATTCCTTTTGAATGCAAGGTATTATCTGAATGACAGTGTCCATATCCTGGCAGTGCTGTGTCCATACATTTTTGAGATACCATTGTAGCTTCCTCATATGCAATTTGGCATTGGGAAGCACCAGAATACAAGATGCCATGAACCCCAAGGCTTGAAGGACTGTCCTTGCAGTCAGCCTGGACTGATGAGACAATTGATGGAAGTAAAGGGAAAGATTCTTTTGTTTGTCCGGGGTGAAAAAGGCCATCTGGGATGCTGTATTCAGTCTTACACCCAGAAAGCACATGTCCTGAGAGGGTACTAGACTGGACTTTATTTCGTTCACAGAATACCCCAGGCATCTTAGCACTGCTATCACATATTGCAAATGATGAAGAAGTTCGTTCCTTCCTTGAGCCAGAATCAGGCAATCGTCCAAATAAGGATAAATCTGTATTCCTTTTAGCCTGAAGAAAGCTATCACTGGAGCCAGAACTTTCGTGAACACTCTGGGCGCAGTAGATAAGCCAAAGGGCAATGCAGAGAACTGATAATGTGAAGTCCCAGCCCGAAAACGCAGATAGTTCCTGCAACTGGGCCTGATAGGAACATGAAGGTAAGCTTCCTTGAGATCCAGAGTCACCATCCAGTGATCTTTGCCCAGCAGAGGTAAAAGCTGTTGTAACGTCAACATTTTGAACTTGGGAATGTCCAGATAAGTGTTGAGGATAGATAAATCCAAAATTGGTCTCCACGTGTTCCCCTTCTTTGGTACTAGGAACAGGCGAGAATAAAATCCTAGGCCCACTTCTGGCAGAGGGACCGGCTGTATGGCCCCTATTTGAAGTAGCAGAGAAATTTGTTTGTGAGCCTCTATTCTTTGTTGAGGAGGAACATCTGGCATGCCTTTGAAAGGAGGCAAGGTATGGAAATAAAACTTGTAACCTTGGTGTATGATGTCCAATACCCATCTGTCTTGGGTAATTAAACTCCAATTTTCCTTGAAAAGTGCCAACCTTCCTCCCAAAGGTGCTGCCAGACGAGAAGGCTCTGGCAGCTGAAAAGGTAGGTCATTGGGCCTGTTTACGAAAGGACTGACCCCTGCCCTCACCCGAAGACTGTGCAGGTGAACTCCTGTTCTAGGCCTGAAAGAGCCCTGAGCTCTGCCCCTACCACGTCTAGATCTACCCCTAGACTGGGAATCATAAGAAGGATACGTCCACCCCTTGGTAGGCCAATTCCTACTAAACTTCGGAGGCTGAGCCTGCAAAAAATCTTTAACAGTCTGCATAGACTTAGCCTTGTCTTCCATTTTCTTTAAGACTGCCTCCACAGGTGACCCAAACAACACATCAGACTGTAAAGGAGCATCTAAAATCCTTGTCTTAACATGGTCAGATAAATTCTGATCCCTCAGCCAGGCGTGCCTGCGAAGAACTGACCCAGTGGCAGCCACCCTAGACGAGGCCTGTACAGCATCAAAACCACATTGCAAAGAATGCTTACCCACCTGTTCAGAAACATGTACCAAATCCTGTAATTCCTTACACTCAATACCTTCCGCCAGAGCATCTACCTTAGACTTCAATTGAGAAAGTAGATAGTTTTGGTATTTAAACATGTGAAACTGGCAATTCAAAGCCCTCATAGCTAAGGTGGAAGAAGTATAGACTTTCTTTCCCCATCTATCCAAAGCCCTGGCCTCTTTATCTGGAGGAACCGGATTTTTTACAACAGAAGCCTTGACACCCTTAGGCCCTTGACTAACAGTTTCTGGGTCTGCCCTAGGACTCTTAAAAGATATTTATGAGCTTCAGGCACCCTGTAATACCTATCCGGTTTAACAGGAGCAGGAGGCAAAGAATCAGGATTAAGAGAAGCCTCTGCAAACACATCTTCCACAACATCCAGAACAGGAGGTATAGCCAAAGGCCTATGCTGGGGTAAAACAAAATTCCCTAAGCCTTTTCCTGGAATCAGAGAAGTCCTGACCTTCCCACTTAAAATGTTCCCTCATGGAATGAAGAGTCTCTGAAAAGAAAAATCCTCTGGAGGAGAAGCAGAAGGAGTAGAATCATCCACATCAGAATCAGAATAAGGAGAATACTCCTGCAAGTCTTCAGCCGAAGACTCTGAAACATCCGAAGCCTGCTCAAAACTCCCCAACTCTGGTTCCACCCTAGGCCTCTTATCAGGAGGGGCAAAGAACCTCTAATTAAAGTAATTAAATCTTCTGCCATTTTGAGCATGTGCTTCTTGGGCACAGATCCTGATGAACTAGGAGTGACACCAACAGAAGCTAAACCTGGCCTGCCTCTGGGAGAAGCCTTGGAAACAGAAGGAGAGGGCCTAACCACCCTAGGAAGGGAGGGAGTACAGTAACCTGAGAAGCCCCTTCAGCCTGACCTGCCTCCTGAGAGGCCACATCCTGCAATAACAAAGTCTCCCCTGGGACTCCAGAGAAACCTCCGCGGAACCCCGGTTCCACCGACACCTCAAAGAATCGGCGTCCGCACGGATGACTCTTCCTGCCTGGGCTTAGCTGCTTTGTCTTTGCGCTTCTTGAAGCGGGCGTCGGAGCATCCGACGGCATATTATAATTGCACCGCTTCCAAGACTAACCTGGCACAATCTAACCTTCGCAATAGTGCGCTTATTGAACCTAGCACAAAGCGACACCCAACAACGCCATGCTCAGGCCCCAAACAAGGAATACACAAAGTATGATAATCTCTATGCGGTATCTGTTTCCCACAAGAAATACAGTTATTCACTTTTTCTGACATCCGGTAAACCACTGAGGCAAGAAAAATCTAAAATATTCCCCAACGGCCTACTTAGCCATCTTTGACTCGGTCTGAAACTCCGAATTCGAAAAATTTCAGAACGCCGAACGGCACTTGCAACGCTGCTTCTGCATCGGACCATGCGGCAAAAAAGACTGAGGATATGACGTCGGTCATGCGCATTTGTACCCTGACGTCCTGATGTCAGTCTAATGCGCCTTGACCGACGTCAGCCTTATACTTTGATATTCGGGCCGACCGAGGACAGCGGACTACCCAAGTGTAAGGACTGCAGCAATGTGAGATGAAGAACATCTGAGGAAAGTTCGCTGGGAAGGAGATTCCAAAATTTTCCCACAGTATTAGACAAGAGAGAATCCCCAGCCCTGTTGTTAGATTTAGATGTGTTAATTAGAAGTTTCTGAGATGAACATAAGGACTTCAGATTATGATAGGGGGTGATGATGGTGGATAGAGTAGGAGTTTAGGAAGGTTAGTAAAGAGTCTTGTGGGCAGTGATTAGTTGGTGGTATTTGAGCAGATTCTGTAGTTCCCACCACCGATGCTCCTTTAAATTAAGGCAATGGTGTGTTCTAAATGGGTTACCAGTAGCAAATCTGGCTATGTTATTGTATGCGATTTCCAATTTATTGAGGTTATTCTTAGACAGATTAGTGAAAATATTTGAGGCATACAGGAGTCTAGAGATTAGATGAGTGTGTGCGATAGTAGTCCTAGCTGTAGATGACAGGAAGGGTTTAATTCTGTAGAGAGAGCCAAGTTTTTTTGTTGACAGATTTAATAGTGTTATTAATATGTATGTCAAAGGTAAGGTTGTTGTCTATGGTAATACCAAGTAGCTTGGTAGTTAGGTCAGGTGATATAATGGTATCATTAGTGGATGTAACAGCAAAATCTATGGGAGAGGACTTATGATTAGGATTGAAAAGGAGTAGTTTAGTTTTTTGGGGGTTTAATTGAAGGCAACGGTGAGTGAACCATTGTTCAACAGTGTTAAATACATTTTGGGTAAGGGAGTGAAGTTCAGAGGTGGTTGTGGCTGAGCATACAAGAGTGGAGTCATGTGTATTGAATGCAAGTAGCAGTCCATTTGGAGATGGTTTGTTTTGAAATAGCTTTACCCTGAGCCCCAGGAACAAAGCTAAAC
Organism: Protopterus annectens; assembly: GCF_019279795.1. NCBI lineage: Eukaryota > Metazoa > Chordata > Ceratodontiformes > Protopteridae > Protopterus > Protopterus annectens. The sequence continues at coordinate 1,424,195,258 of NC_056729.1, forward strand.
AAACAACTGTTCAGATATTCTTAAGGATTTAGTCCTAAGTAAAATCTCAGCTGTCTAAGCACATCAAGAGAGTGTAGAATCCTTTCCCCTTTATTCTGGGGATTGTTGAGAAAGGTAGGCAGGTGAACAGACTGGTTAAGAGTTAAACTGGAAACCATCTTAGGCATAAAGGAGGGATTAGTTCTCAGAGAAACCCGATCTGAATGAAAAATAATGAAATGGTTCTACTGCCATTAAGGCTTGCATCTCCGAAACCCTTCTGGCTGAAGTAATAGCCAAAAGAAAAGCAGTCTGCCAGGAGAGAAACTTCAAATCTGCACAGGCAGATGGTTCAAAGGGAGGTACAGTACGTTTTTCCAGGAGAAAATTAAGATCCCAAGCAGGAGTAGGGTCTCTTCTGGGAGGTAGAAGACTGCTAGCTCCCCTTAGGAACTGCTTCATAAAGGGGTGAGAAACAATGGGTTGCTCAAAAGAACAATGAGCAGGAACTGCTAAAGCACGAATGTTGAATGAGGAAAAGGAAAAGTCCACCATTAAGCAAGCCTGCTAGGTAATCAAGAATGAGAGAAAGAGAAGGATGAGAAAAGTCTTCTCCTTTAGCCTGCATCCAAGAGCAAAATCTCTTCCATTTATCTTCATAGGATTTTCTGGTGCTATGCCTCCTGAAGAAGGTCAACTACCTGTTGGGGAAGATTTAAAGTATTAGCCAGGCAGTTAAATGCATAATTTGAAGATGAGGATGAAGAAACTTTCCCCCTTCCTGAACCAACAGATCTGGTACCAGGGGAAGATGCCAAGGCTGAGCCTTGGAAAGGCTGCGAAGAAGGGGATACCATTGCTGCCTGGGCCAATCTGCTACTATAAGAATAGCCTTTGTTTTCTCATCCCTAATCTTTAGCAGCACTCTGGGAAGATGAGGCAGAGGAAGGAATGTATAAATTGAGAGTTGTGTCCATGGGAAGGACAAGGCATTCACCCTCCAAGCTTTGTTGTGAAACTCCCTGGTGCAGAAGGTTGGAAGAAGATGATTGGTGTGAGAGGAGAAAAGATCCACTTGTGGAGTGCCCCAATGCTGAGTGATGAGACGGAAAATTACCTTGTTCAGCTGCCACTCGTGAGGCTCCAGAACATGCCTCCTCAAATGATCCACCAAGGAGTTTAGCCTCCCTGGAAGATACTGAGCTATTAGATGTATGCCCATGGAAGCTGCTATGGACCATAATCTCATGCTTTGTCTGCACAAGGGGTAAGAGTGAGTCCCCTGCTTGTTGATGTACCACATGACTGTTGTATTGTCTGTCCTGATCAGCAGAATCACAGGGTAGAGTAGGTCCTTGAAAGCCAGCAAGGCCTGCTGCACCACCATCAATTCTTTTAAGTTTATGTGCAGATGAATCTGCTGGCTGCTCCAAGTTCCCTGTATGCCCTTGCCTTCCAGATGGGCCCCCCATGCAAAATCTAAGGTGTCTGTGGTGAGAGTCTGGCTGGCAGGTGGTGGGCGGAAAGGCAGACCTTTGTTCTGAGAAAGTACAGTTGTGTACACTTACCATAAATGTAGATGTTAGAGTGTATTCATTCTTGCAGTCATCACATTTGGGTTATCTGCTTGCAGTAGCCCTCAGTCGGCCTGATAATCAAAGTCTTGGGTCCTGCATCGGTTGCTGTCTCATCTTCCATGACATCAAGTAGTCAGGGGTATAAAGCATGCAGCCAACGCCATTACATCATTTTTTCTTGCCCCGGATGTCAGGTGCCCCCATAATGGGAAGCAATTACATATAAAAGTTTACACCTCCAACAAAAAAGCAAATACAACCAAAAAGCTTTAAGCATAGTAGGCAAGAATAGAGGTATAGCCAATAGAAGTCAGGGGGCTGGAGGGAGGGTAACTAGGACTGCAACAGTCAATACACTTGAACATCTACTTTTATGATAAGTGTACACAACTGTACTATATTCTTCGTGTTTCACTGTTGCAGTCATCACATTTGGGTAGATTCCCAAAGCTAAAGATGGGAGAAGGAAATTAGATAGCATTAGGATAAGCTATAAGGCCCTGCAAGACTGCAGTGGCAAAGCCAGCTCTGGATTTAGAGAAAATTAGCATATGGTAATGCTTGGTGAAGGTATGTACAGAACTCCAGGTAGCAGCTTGTAGGATGTCCCTAGTAGGGACACCTCTGAGAAAGGCTGTACAGGTAGATGCAGCCCTGGTTGAATGTGGTCTTATCCCCTGTGGGGTAGGTTTTCCATGTTGCTTATAGCAGAAATGAATGCAACGGCCTATCTATTTAGAAATGGTTTCCTTTGAAATGGCCTTCCCCTCTGCCCCTGCAGCAAATGCAACCAGCAGCTGTTCAGATTTGCTGAGAGGTTTAGTCCTGTCCAAATAAAATCCAAGTTGCCTGTGCACATCTCAGGAGTGCGGTATTCATTCCCCTTTGTTCTGTGGATTAGAAAAGAAGGTTGGCAAATGAATGGATTGATTAAGGGCCACACTGGATACCACCTTTGGCATGGAGGGGGGACTGGTCCTGAGGGACATCCTGTCCGCATGAAAAATGATGAAAGGCTCCACTGCCATGAGGGCCTGTAATTCAGACACCCTTCTTGCTGAAGTGATGGCTAAAAGGAAGGCGGTTTTCCAAGAAAGGAATTTCAACTCTGCATTTGCAGCTGGCTCAAAAGGAGGTAGAGTGAGTTTTTCCAATACAAAGTTAAAGTCCCAGGTTGGAGTAGGGGCTCTCCTGAGTGGTCTTAAGTTTTTGACCCATCTGAGGAACTGCTTCAGCAGTGGATGAGAGAACAGGGGTGGTTCTGTATTGTAAAGAGCTGAAATGGCTGAGACATGAATTTTGATGGAGGAAAAGGAAAAGCCCTTGTGAAGCATCTCAGTTAAGTATTGAAGAATCTGAGGTAAATTGGGCACTGTTGTGCTCATCTCCTGAATTTGGTTCCATGAACAGAATCTTTTCCATTTTTCCGCATAGGATTTTCTACTAGGCCTCCTTGCCTCCAGAATGACATCCAACACTTGCTTAATGAGGCATGGTAATGGAGAGATCAGGTAATTGGCTGCCAGGTTCAGGATTTGAAGCTGTGGGTGCAGAGTCTGGCCCTCCTGCTGGGACAGCAGGGCAAGAGACTGAGGCAGGTGCATGGTGCCAGCAGTAACACACTGCACAAAAGAGGGTACCAGTGTTGGCATGGCCAGTCTGGTGCAATCAGTATCATCCTTGGTTTGTCCTGTTTGATCTTTAGTAGTACCTTGGAGAGAAGAGGCAGAGGGGGAAAGGCATAAACTGACAGGTTTTTCCAGGTGAAGCACAGGTCATCTACTTTCCAAGCTTGTTTGTGGGGAGTCCTTGTGCAGAATTTTTCCAATTGGTAATTCTGGGGGAGGCAAACAGGTCTATATCTGGGCTCCCCCATTTGTTTCCCAACATGTTGAATTATCTTTGGTTCCAGTTTCCACTCGTGTGGGTCCAAGAGATTTCTGCTTAGTTCGTCTGCCAGTGTATTGAGCTTTCCTAGCAGGAATTGAGCCTGTAGGTGCACTTGGTAGCTCAAGGCTGTGTTCCACAGAGCCATGGCTAGTCTGCAGAGAGGGTATGAGTGGGTTCCCCCCTGCTTGTTTATGTACCACATAGTGGTGTTGTCCATCTTTACCATTAATTGCCCTGGAAGAATGTGGTCCTTGAAGGCTGTCAGAGCATTCTGTACAGTTATCATTTCTTTTTGTTTGATATGCAGGTGCATTTGACTTGAGTTCCATTTGCCCTGAATGCACTTCCCTGCCAAGTGAGCCCTCCCATGCATAGTCTGATGTGTCTGTTGATAGGGTTTGGGCGGCAGGGTGTAGAGTGAATGGCAGTCCCTTGTTTTGGTAGCAGGCCTCTGCCCACCAAAGGAACTCTATCTGTAGATAAGGTATGATAGGAATCATTGCTTCTAGATCCTGAGAATGTTGACAACATAGGCTTTTTAGATACCATTGTAGTTTCCTCATATGCAGTCTTACATATGGAATTAGGAGCATGCAGGAGGCCATGAACCCCAGGGCTTGCAGTATTTTCCTTGCAGATAGCTGGGTCTTTGTGGCCAGTAGTTTGAAGTAGGCTGTCAAATGAACTTGCTTCTCTGGCGTGAGGAAAGCCATCTGGGAAGTTGTGTTCAAGCTTGCTCCCAGGAATAAAACTTGTTGGCAGGGTACCAGATGTGATTTCTTTTTGTTTATGGTGTACCCCAGAGAAGGTAGCAATTTCTGCACAAATGCCAGATGATTCAAAAGTATATCCTGTTTTTCTACCTAAATTAGACAATCGTCCAGGTATGGATATGTTTAGATATTTCTTTGCCTGCAAAATGCAATGACTGGAGCTAGGCACTTTGTGAATACTCTGGGCACAGTAGATAAGCCAAAGGGCAGTGCAGAGAACTGATAGTGCATGTAGCCTGCTTTGAAATGCAGGTATCTTCTGCAAGATTCCCTTATTGGGATGTGCAGGTAGGCTTCCTTTAAATCCAGTGTTGCCAACCAGGCATCCTTGCCTAGCACAGGAAGCAGCTGGTGAAGAGTTAGCATCTTGAATTTTGGGTTCACCAAAAATGTGTTTATGATAGAGGTCCAGGACAGGATGCCAGGAGTTGTGTTTTCTGGGCACCAGGAAAAGTCTTGAGTAGAAACCTTGCCCCCTTTCCTCTTCTGGAACAGGCTGAATAGCCCTGATGCTTAGGAGAGAAAGAATTTGCTTTTGAGCCTCTGCCCACTGATTTGGGGGTAGATCTGGCCAACCGTTTGGGGTTGGTAAGGAGTGGAAGTGGAATCTGTATCCTTGGGAAACTATATTTAAAACCCATTTGTCCTGGGTAATGAGTTCCCAATTTTTTGCCTGCAGGGCAATCTTTACCCCTAAAGGAACAGTCAGTTGTGCAGGGTTTGGCGGATTTAAAGTTAAGTCATTGAGGCAGTTTACCATAGGGAGGGGTCTTACCACTCCCTGCTTTGGAAGTGGGAGCCCCCCACTGCTTAGTCCTGTGAGTACCTTGGGACTGAAGCCTGGGTGTTCTGCTGGTTCTGGGTTTGGACTGAGAAGGCCTGGAAGAGGCAGGAAAGGACCAATTTTTAGAGGGCCAATGCCTACTATATCTGGGAGGCTGTACTTGCAGGAAATCTTTTAACAGTTTGGATAGATTTAACTTTTTCCTCCATCTTTTTAAGTACTTCTTATGCTTTGTTGCCTAACAGGCGGTCTTGGTTTACGGGAGCATCCAGCAATTTAGTTTTAACATGATCTGGCAAAGATTGCTCCTTTAGCCAAGAATGCCTTCTAAGTACAGACCCAGTGACAGCAGCCCTGCAAGATGCCTCTAGTGAATCAAAAAGTACAGTTTTGTACCTACCATAAATGTAGATGTCCGATAGATATGCAACTGCAGTCATAACATATGGGTTGTCCTGCCTCAGGCAGCCCTCGGTCGGCCGGATTCCAAAGTCTGGGTCCAATGTCGGCTGATGTTGCATTTCTCTCCGTCAGAGTGGCTGGAGTACATAAGCATCAGCCGACGCCATTTTCTTCAGTGTTTCTTGCCCCAGATGCCAGGTGCCCTCCAAGGAAGGCTGAAATCAAATTGGAAGACAAAAACAGGATTCCAGACAAATAAATGAGCAATAAACAGATACACCATAACAGATATCCCCAGCTAAGAGAAACAGGGATAGGAGTGGACCCTAGGCATAGAGGGGTATGGAGCGAGGGAAAATCCGACTGCAGTTGCATATCTATCGGACATCTACATTTATGGTAGGTACAAAACTGTACTATGTCCTTCAAGAATGCAACTGCAGTCATAACATATGGGTAGAATACCATAGCTTAGCTGGGGAGGAGGAATGCTCTAGGAAAAAGATGGTGTGGCAATCAAACCCTGCAGGACTGCGAAGCAAAGCCTGCTCTGGATCTGGAGTATAGAGGAGATTGTAGTGTTTGGAGAATGTATGCATGGAGCTCCATGTAGCAGCTTCTAGAATGTCCTTAGTAGGCACCCCTCTTAAGAATGCTGTAGAGGTGGCTGTAGCTCTGGTGGAATGTGGTCTGACATTGGCTGGAACAGTCTTTCCATGAAATGAATAACAGAATCTGATGCAATGTCCAATCCATTTTGAAATAGTCTGTTTTGAAATTGCTTTTCCTTGGACTGCAGGGGCGTAAGCCACAAAAAGTTGGTCAGACTTTCTACTGGTCTTGGTTCTGTCCAGGTAGTATCGAAGTTGTCTGTGAATGTCCAAGGTATGTAACAGTCTTTCCCCCTTATTCTCAGGATTGGGGAAGAAAGCAGGCAGATGAATAGCTTGATTTAAAGAGACCCTAGATACCACCTTTGGCATAAAAGTAGGGTTGGTCCTTAATAAAACCCTGTCTCTGTGGAAAATTATGAACGGTGGTATAGCCATTAGGGCCTGTAGTTCAGAAACCCTTCTTGCTGAGGTAATTGCCAACAGGAAAGCTGTCTTCCATGAGAGAAATTGCAAGTCAACTGAAGCTGCTGGCTCAAATGGAGGTAGAGTCAGTTTTTCTAGGACAAAATTGAGGTCCCAGGCTGGCACTGGAGCCTTTCTTGGTGGTTTAATGTTCTTGATTCCCCTGAGGAATTGCCTTAGCAAAGGGTGTGAAAACACAGGCGGATCAGTGTTATATCTAGCTGAAATAGCTGATGCATGTATCTTTATGGAAGAATATGAAAGTCCATTCTTTAGCATATCTGCTAAATATTCCAGGATGAGTGGGATGTTCAATAATGATGCATCATGTCCCTTGCTGGTATTCCAAATGCTGAATCTCTTCCATTTTGCTGAGTAAACCTTTCTGGTGGATGGTCTTCGAGCCTCTGTTAATATCCTCTGAACTTCCTTGGAAAGAGATAGGTTGAGATTATTCATGGGATCTCCCAGGCTGTTAGCTGCAGTGTCTGAAGGTTTGGATGCACTGTTTTGAAGTTGTGTTGAGTCAAAAGTAGAGGCCATTGGGTAAGGGCCCACTTCTTGGTGTGACATATGCTCCGTAGTAGTGGATACCAGTGTTGTCTTGGCCAGTCTGGAGCTATTAGGATCCCCTTGGGTCTCTCTGCTTTGATCTTTAGTAATACTGAGGTCATCAGTGGTAGAGGTGGGAATGCATAGATTTTTAGGGAGTTCCAATTGAATGAGAGAGCATCTATTTTCCAAGCTTGTGGATGGTATGTCCATGAGCAGAATTTTTGTAGATGATGGTTGAGGTGAGAGGCAAATAGGTCTACTTCTGGATTGCCCCATGTCAAAGTGAGCTGTGTGAAGATCTTCGGATGTAACCTCCACTCGTGTGGATCTGTGAAATTCCTGCTTAGACTGTCCGCCAGCACATTGTCTTTGCCTGGAACAAAATGGGATTGTAACTGAATGTTTAGGCTCAGTGATTTTTCCCAAAGATTCATTGTCAGTCTGCAAAGGGGGTAAGAATGGGTGCCCCCTTGCTTGTTTATATAACACATCACAGTGGTGTTGTCTGTCCGTATCAGTAAATGGCCTTGCTGAAGTTGATGTTGAAAGGCCTCGATGGCATGCATTACTGCCAGCATTTCCTTTTGGTTTATGTGCAGATGTGTTTCCTTTGGAGACCATTGTCCTTGTATACACCTGCCTTCCATGTGCGCCCCCCATCCAAGGTCTGAGGCGTCTGTGGTTATGGTCTGTGTTATCTGTGGTTTTTTGAATGACATACCTGTGTTTTCCTGGCTTACCGAGGCCCACCATAGGAATTCCTTTTGTAGGCATGGAATGAGCGGTATGGTTGTCTCTAAGTTGTTGCTGTGCTGAGACCATAGGCTTTTAGGTACCATTGAAGCTTTCTCATGTGTAGTCTTGCTAATGGAACCAGGAGAATGCAGGATGCCATGTAACCCAGGGCCTGTAGGAATCTCCTTGCAGTCATCTGGGTAAGTTTTGCCAAACCTTTGAAATAATGAGTTAACTTCTCTTGCTTGTCTTCTGTTAGGTAAGCCATTTGAGAGGCTGTGTCTAATTTGGCTCCTAAGAAGATTATTTGCTGGGATGGTTGAAGTCTTGACTTTTGGAAGTTGACTGTGTATCCCAGAGCTTGAAGTAATCGTATGACATAGTCCAAGTTTTTTGTCAACATCAATTTGTCGTAGGCTTGTATGAGACAGTCGTCCAGGTACGGGTAAATTTGGATCCCCTGGAGCCTGCAATGAGCAATTACTGAAGCCAAGCATTTTGTGAATACTCTGGGTGCAGTAGAGAAGCCAAATGGCAATGCTGAGAATTGATAATGCTCTGGCCCTGCAAGAAATCTGAGGTATCTTCTGCAGCTGTGTCTGATAGGGACATGCAGGTATGCCTCCTTGAGGTCCAGAGTAATCAGCCAAGACCCCTTGCCCAGCATGGGAAGGAGTTGCTGTAGAGTCAGCATTTTGAACTTTGGTACTATTATAAAGGTGTTTAATGCAGACAAATCCAGTATTGGTCTCCATTGAGATTCTTTTCTTGGAACAAGGAACAGTCTTGAGTAAAACCCCTGGCCTTGTTCTTGTTGTGGAACTCTTTCTATTGCTTTCATGCGAGTCAGCAGAGAGATTTGCTTGATAGCCTCTGCCCTCTGGTTTTGTGGTAGGTTTGGCATGCCTTGTTTTCTTGGTAAGGTATGAAAGTGGAACCTGTAACCTCGGTCTATAATGTCCAAAATCCATTTGTCCTTTGTCAGTCTGTGCCAATTGTCTGCAAACAGAGATAATTTCCCGCCCAAGGGAGCTTCTATTTGTTCCCTGGTAGGCAGAAGTAGAGGAAAGTCATTGAGATTGTGGTTGTGGGGCAGGTGAAACCCCTGTGTCACTTCTTTGGTTTGCTGGCTGCCATTGTCATCCCCTGTAAGGACCTCTGTATTGTCCTCTTCCTCGGCCATGTCTGTTCTTACCCCTTTGAAACTTTTCAGGATTAGGAAAGGACCAGTTTTTTGAAGGCCAATTCCTACTGAATCTGGGGGGTTGAACTTGGAGGAAATCTTTCACCGTCTGAACTGATTTTGCTTTTTCCTCGATGGACTTTTAGCATTAGCACCAAAAAGCTTGTTCTTTTCCAAAGGTGCATCCAGAAGTTTGTCTTTACATGATCTGGTAGAGGTTGATCTTTTAACCATGCATGTCTACGAATGACTGCCCCTGTCATAGCTGCCCTACATGAAGCTTCCAGTGCATCATATCCACACTGCAGGAAGTGATTGCTTACTTGCTGAGAGTTATGTACAGCTTCCTGCAAAGACTTCCTGTCTAAAGGATCAGGAGAGGCCAATGTTTTCTGTAAATCTTCTAACAGGAAATCCTGATATTGTAACATATGAAAAAGGCAATTCAAAGCTCTCATAGATAAAGTAGTGGAGGTGTAAACCTTTTTACCCCATCTCTCTAATGACCTAGCTTCCCTGTTGGAGGGCAAAGGATTTTTAGAGGTGGAAGCTGAAACACCTTTAGGTCCCTGGGAAATAGTTTCCAAATCAGCAGTATGGGCCCTGAATAAATGGGAATGTGTTTCAGGGCCCCTGTAATACCTATCTGGCTTGGCTGGAGCAGGAGGGAGAGAGTCAGGGGTAACACTAGAGTCAGAATATAAATCATCCAAAACATCAAGCACAGGAGGAATAGCTAAGGGACTGTGCTGGGGCTTTTTAAGGAAAGTCCGAAGGCGCTTTCTGGAATCAGAATATTCCTGGCCTTGCCACTTGAAATGTTCCCTCATGGTATGCAGAACTTCCCCAAAAGAAATATCCTCAGGAGGGGAGGCCGAGGGGATGGAATCCTCTGCATCCGAGTCCTCATAGGTCTGGAAGAGCTCTTCCTGGCCATCAGAGTGGGCAGAGTCCTCAGAATCTTCATCAGAAGGAATAGGGTCAGAGGGTTCAACCCAGGGCCTTTTATCAGAAGGAGGCTGGGATCCTCTCTCAGGATGGGCCTGTGAACCTCTAATCATAGCAATTAAGTCAGCAGCCATAGTCATAATTTGTGTCTCTGGCGTAGGCTGAGGTAAGGCTTTAGCAGAAAGATGCTTGGTCTTGCTGGCCGCCGTAGCCCTAGTGTAGGCCTTAATAGACATGGCCATAGGAGGCCTGGCAGCTCCACGTGACCTTATCTACAACAATGGTCTCGGGCATTTCCTCGGTTTCGGTATCCGGAGGAAAATCAATAACTGACGTCGGAGTGATATCCGGAATCGGGGTCGTCGGTAATGCGGTGTCTTCAGTTCGGAGCGGTGGAAAAACTGTCTCAGGGGGAACCGGAGCACTCGCGGTAGGTTTTGGCGTGGCGTCGGTGGTAGACGCGGGCCGAGGATGTCGGTCCCGGTCTTTTCGTTTCTTGGGAGTTTGCGATGTCGGAAACTCCGACGGCATTGTATAGGCTCCGCCCGGCACCTGAGAGTGCACTTGTTGAAGCGAGCACAGGCTACACAGGCCGAGACGTCGTGGTCTGGGCCAAGGCAAGGAAGACAGTAAGAGTGAAAATCCTTATGAGGTATTTGTTTACCACAAGAAAGACAATTGTTAACTTTTTCAGTAATTTCTGACATCGGCTGAGGCAAGAAAAGGTCCCCAATGGGGTACTTAGCTTTTTTGATGACTTCGGAATCGAAGAATACAGGAGCTGACCGACCGGCACTTGCGAACTGCTTCTGCTTCGGGCACCGCGCGGCAAGAAAGACTGAAGAAAATGGCGTCGGCTGATGCTTATGTACTCCAGCCGCTCTGATGTCGGAGAGAAATGCAACATCAGCCGACGTTGGACCCAGACTTTGGAATCCGGCCGACCGAGGGCTGCCTGAGGCAGGACAACCCATATGTTATGACTGCAGTTGCATTCTTGAAGGACATCCACATTGCACAGTATGTTTCTCAACTTGTTTAGCAGAATGCATTAAATCCTGTAAATCTTTATTTTCAGCACAGTCAGGAATCAACATCATTTTCTGTTTAAGCAATCCACTAATATGCTGCTGATACTTTAACATATGAAACTGGCAGTTTAAGGCCCTAATGACCAAGGTTGCAGAAGTGTATACCTTCTTACCCAATCTATCCAGCGCCCTGGAATCTCTATCAGATGGGATAGGAATTTGGCAGTAGTAGCCTTAATGCCCTTGGTGTCCCTGCGAAATGGTCTCAGGATCCGCAATAGGATTTTTAAAGAGGAACTTGTGAGAGTCAGGAACCCTGTAAATATCTATCAGGTTTTCTGGGAGCAGGAGGTAAAGAGTCAGGGGCCAAGCTAGATTCCGAGAAGGCATCATCAACAATGTTCAGTACAGGGGGAATAGCTAAAGACTTGTGTGGGGACAAGAGTAAGAAATCCCTAAGCCTCTTTTTAGAGCCAGAGTAATCCTGGCTTTCCCAGTGAAAATGCTCCCTAAGAGTATGCAAGGTTTCACCAAAAGAGAAATCCTCTGGAGGGGAAGCAGAGGGAATGGAGTCCTCTGCATCAGAATCCTCATAGGTAGATAAGGGTAATTTCAGAGTCCTGATCAGAAGAATCATAAGTAAACTCAGTCCTAGGTCTTTTAGAGGGGGAAGGGTGACTTCCCCTTAGAGTAATAAGGTATTCAGCCATTCTTATCATTTGTTTTTTAGGCATAGAGGCCTGACCATGCAGTCTGGGCGTCGGTTTTTCTAGGCATGGATCGAGTTTTAGGCCTTGAAGAAGAAAATGGCATTGGTTTAATATGCAAGTCAGCACAGCTGAATACACCCTCAGAAGCCGGTGCCTGCACAGAGTCTCCGGACCCATCCAAGGTAGAGACATCCACAGGTTCCACAGATGAAGCATCTCGCAGCATACCAGACTCCGAATGGGTCTCAGTAGAGGCCTACGAATCTGAAGTAGCTGGTATCAGGGACTGCGAAAGCACCTCACTGAGTACTGGCGAACTGGCGACTAGCTTAGGAGAAGTATTGTCAGCAGCTTTGGACCTATGCGGTCTGTCTCTGTCTTATCTTTGCATTTTTTTGGAATGTCGGTAGTTGGGTGTCTTACCGAAGCCATATCTGGATAATTGAACAGAGTACCAAAATATTTAGAAGCATAAATAAACAGACGACGAATAGTTCATTGCTTAAATAGGGCACAAAACCAACAGCGAGGTACTTCGTGGTCAGGGCCTAAGCAAGGAATGCAGTACGAATTAAAATCTTTATGAGGTATTTGCTTTCCACAAGAAATACAATTACTAACTTTTACTGACATCGGTTTAGAGCAAGAAAAAGTTTCCCCAATGAGGTACTTAGCTTAGTTGAAGACTTCGGTTCTGAAACTCGAAAATGAAAATTTCAGGAGTCAGCTGACCGGCACTTGCAAACAGCTTCTGCGTCGTGCACCGCACAGCAAGAAAGATTGATGTAATGGCGTCAGCTGCATGATTTATACCCCTAACGTCATGGAAGATGAGACAGCAACCAACACAGGACCCAAGACTTTGATAATCAGGCCGACTGAGGGATACCACAAGCAGATAACCCAAATGTGACGACTGCAACAGTGAAACACGAAGAACATCAGGCTGTCGCCCACCAGAACTCCATTTGCAGACAGGGAATTAGGGGAAGAATCAAGTCTAAATCCTATGTGTGTTGACACCAAATATTCTTGAGGTACCATTGAAGTCATATACAGTCTTGCATATGGGATCATCAGAATACATGAAGCCATGAACCCCAGTGCTTGCAGGAATTGCCTTGCAGAGAGCTGGGTCATGCTTGCTAAGTTCATGAAGTAAGCCAAAAGATCTTCTTGCTTCTCTTGAGGGAGGAAAACCATCTGGGTAGCTGGATTCAGGCTCGCTCCCAGGAAAACAATATCCCTTGTAGGAACCAACTTTGACTTCTTTTCATTGAGAGTGTAACCCAAAGAGGTGAGAATGTTCTTCACGAAGTCCAAATCCTTTTCTAGTTGTTCTGGGGAGTTTGCTTGAATGGGAATCGTCCAGGTAAGGATAAATTTGAATGTTTCTCGGCCTGCAAAAAGCAATGGCTGGAGCCAGGCACTTTGTAAAAACTCTGGGAACAGTAGATAAGCCAAAGGGCAATGCAGAGAATTGAAAGTGCTGCTCCCCAGCCCTGAAACGAAGGAACTGCCTGCAACTTTCCCTTATTGGGATGTGCAGATAAGCCTCCTTGAGATCCAAAGTTACCAGCCATGAATCCTTGCCCAGCATGGGTAGTAACTGTTGAAGAGTGAGCATCTTGAATTGTGGAATCACTAGAAAAGTGTTTAGAATAGACAGATCCAGAATAGGGTGCCAGGTGCCCCCTTTTTTGGGTACCTGGAAAAGTCTTGAATAAAAAGCTAGGCTTGCCTGATTTGCAGGAACTGGCTCTATAGCCCCCATAGTCAGTAGAGAAGAGATTTGATTTTCTACTTCTGCCCTGAGAGTTCTGGGTACCCTTGTAGAACAGAGAAGGTGGGAAAATAAAACCTGCAACCTTGGTTTACTATATTGAGCACCCATTTGTCATCTGTGATGGTAAACCATACCTCTGCGAACCTGGCTAACTTTCCCCCCCAAGGAAACCCAGGGCCTGCAGAGGTAGGCATATTGAGGTAGTCATTGGGAAGCTGGCTTAGAACTCCCTGATTTAGCAGAAGAAGAATGCCATTGTTTAGCCCTTTGAGGGGCAGAAGCCTGCCCTCTGGAAGATCTGAAACCCCTAGGGCAAGAGCAACCCTGCTTGCCAGGATCAGGGAAAGACCAATTTTTGGAAGGATAATGCCTACTGAACCGAGGAGGCTGAACCTGAAGGAAATCTTTTACAGCTTGCACAGATTTTGCCTTATCCTCCAACTTCTTCGGTATCTCCTCAGCCTTATTACCAAAAAGATTGCCTTTGTGCAAAGGAACATCCAGCAATTTAGATTTAACAGGTTCAGAAAGAGGCTGTTCCCTGAGCCAAGTGTGCATTCTAACGGAACCAGTGGCTGCTGCTCTGCAGGAAGCCTCCAAAGTGAAAAACCACAATGAAGTGAATAACTAAAGTGGCAGAATTCATAAGTCTTGTAAATCTTTGTTCTCAGACATGGAAGGAATATCCCCAAGTTTAGCCTTAACAGCCTCCAAGGTATGCTGCTATTTAAGCATGTGAAAAAGGCAATTCACAGATCTAATGGCAAGAGTTGCAGAGGTATAGACTTTTTTACCCCACCTATCCAAGGCCCTAGACTCTTTATCAGAAGGCACAGGGTTTTTACCAATAGTAGCCTTAACACCCTTGGGGCCTTGAGAAATAATTTCAGGATCAGCAGTATGGTTTTTAAAAAGAAATTGACGAGAATCAGGAACTCTATACCACCTATCATGTTTTCTGGGGGCAGGAGGAACAGAATTAGGAGTTAAAGAATTTTCCATGAAAACATCATCCACAACTTCCAAAACTGGAGGTATAACCAGAGGCTTATGCTGTGGCAAATCCAAAAATTCCCTGATTCTTTTCTTAGACTGAGGAAAATCCTGACATTCCCATTTAAACTGCTCCCTAACAGTATTCAAAGTATCTCCAAAGGAAAAATCTTCTGGAGGGGAGGCAGTAGATATACAGTCCTCAGCATCAAAATCCTCAAAGCCAGAAAAAAGTTGAGAATTTCCTTCTTCACCAGCAGAAATACTGGAAACCTCAGAATCTGATACATACAAAACATCAGGAGAAAATTCCCTAGCCCTCTTGGAAGGGGGGATGAGAGCACCTAATCAGGGAAAGAAAATCACCAGCCATCTTTACCAACTGGGACTGAGGCACAGGAGGGTAGGCCGACACCTACTTGCAAGTAGGTTTGCGGCTGGAAGGTTTGCTAGCAATCCGGAGGGACTTGGGAGGCCTTGCAACTGCAGGAGTCTGAACTAAGGTAGTTGGTCTGGTTCTGGTCTCATGTTGAAAAGAAGAGGCTTCAGAAGCCGGTGCCTGCATTGCGGCTCCGGACCCATCTGAGGCAGCGAAAGGCAGAGGGTCTGAAGATGAAATAGCAGCCTGCGGCATGGAGGACTCCGTAAAGGTCTGGGAAGAGGCCTGCAGCTGAAAATCTGCAGACTGTAGGGGCTGCAAAAGTGCCTCACTGACTACCACTATGCTGACAACCAATTTCACCGGTGCGTCATCAGCAGATTTAACCCTAGGCCTGTCATGGCCCTTGTCTTTGCATTTCTTAGGTATATCCAAAGTCAGGAGACCAGAAGACACCATACCGATGAATTTAGTCCAGACTCCGAAATGCTTATACAAAATCTTAGCTCTATGGTACGCGGGTTAAAGGAAGCAGAGAGATTACAGTTAGGGACATTGTGCTCAAGGCCCAAACAAGTTATACAATAGGAATGCAAATCATGGTGCGGAATCTGTTTTCCACAAGCAAGACAGTTATTAACTTTATCTGACATTCATTAAAGTAAGAAAAGAGGATCCCCAACGGGGTACTTATCTGAAAGCGTCTTCAACTTGGCAGTCAGAAAGCAAAAAGAAGGTAAACGGCCACGTGGCACTAGTGTGAATTGCATCTGCTTCGGGTTCCACAGCAAGAAAGACCGAGGGAAATGGCGTCAGCTGCCTCCCTTTATACCTGACGTTCTGACATCAGTTTTACAACCGGCGGCAGCAGACGTCATATACCACAGACTCTGGTATTCGGGCCAACTGAGGGCTACCGGGAGCCAGATAACCCATACGTTAGGACTGCAACAGTGAAACACGAAGAACATTGTAGATATTTCCTGCAAGACTCCCTTATGGGGATGTGCAGATAAGCTTCTAAGTTTAGGGTGACTAACCAAGCATCCTTGGCTAGTATAGGAAGAAGCTGTTGCAGTGTAAGCATTTTGAATTTTGAGACCACTAGAAAGGTGTTGAGAATTGATAGATCCAGGATAGGGTGCCAAGAGCTCTCTTTTCCGGGCACCAGGAACAGTCTGGAGTAGAAATCCTGTTCCCTTTGTTCTACTGAAACAGGTTGAATAGCCCTGATATGGAGAAGGGAAAGTACTTGCTTTTGAGCCTCTGCCCACTGGTTTGAAGGAAGGTCTGGCAACCTGCTTGGTGTTGGCAGTGAGTGGAAGTAGAATCTGTATCCCTGGATACAATGTCTAGAACCAATTGTTCCTGAGTAATGGACATCCAGTTTTTTGCATGAAGGGTGTTTTCCTCCTAGGGGCACAAGTACTTGGGCACAGCTGGGAAGGATAATTGGAAAGTCATTGTGAACTTTTTCCATAAGGGGGTGGCTTACCACTCCCTGTTTTTGAGGGGGGAGCACTCCATTGTTTACATCTCTGTGTATCTTGAGACTGTAGCCTTGGTGGTCTGTTGCCCCTAGGTTTGGGCTGAGAAAACCTGAGAGGGACTGGAAAGGACTAGTTTTTTGAAGGCCAATGCCTCTTGAATCTAGGTGGCTGTACCTGTAAGAAATCTTTAACAGTTTGCATAGATTTAGCTTTTTCCTCCATCTTTTTAAGAACCTCTTCTGCTTTTGTGCCAAACAAATGTTCCTGGTTTAATGGAGCATCTAGTAATTTTACTTTGACATGGTCTGGCAAGATTTGTTCCTTTAGCCAGGCATGCCTTCTCAGTACAGACCCAGTGACAACAGCCCTGCAAGATGCTTCTAAGGCATCAAAACCACACTGCAAAATATATTTACTGACTTGGTTTGCAGAATGCATTAACTCTTGTAAATCTTTATTTTCTACACAACCTGGAAATAACACCATTTTTTGTTTAATTAGTTCCATAATATGTTGCTGGTACTTCAACATGTGAAACTGGCAATTCAAAGCCCTGTTGGCAAGAGTTGCAGAGGTATATACCTTCTTACCCCGTCTGTCTAAAGCTCTAGAATCCCTGTTTGAAGGGGTAGGGTTTTTGGCTGTAGTACCCTTAATGCCTTTAGGTCCCTGGGAAATGGTCTCTGGATCCGCAGTAGGATTCTTAAAGAGAAATTTGTGAGAATCAAGTACTCTGTAGTACCTGTCAGGTTTTCTAGGAGCTGGTAGTAAGGTGTCAGGAGTAAGCCTGGACTCCAAGAAGACATCATCTACAATATCCAGGACAGGGGGTATAGCTATAGGCCTGTGCTGAGGCAAATCCAAAAATTCCCTGCATCTCTTTTTGAACTGAGGATAGTCCTGGCATTCCAAGCAGAAATGCTCTCCTAACGTATGCAAGGTTTCACCAAAAGAGAAATCCTTTGGAGGGGAGGCAGAGGGAATGGATTCCTCTGCATATGAATCCTCATAGGTAGATAAGGGTATGTCCTGGTAATCAGAAGGGTCAGAGTCATCAGACTCCTGGTGTGTAGAATCAGAAGGAAATTCAACTCTGTCTTTTGGCAGGGGAAGGTTGGCTTCCTCTAATTAGAGTAATAACGTCTTCAGCCATCTAGGCATTTGTTTTTGTGGCATGGGAGGATAAGCATTACGCTTTGGATGTCTGTTTTCTAGGCGTAGTGCGAACTCTGGGCCTGAGAAACACAGTTTAGTAGGAAATGAAGTTGTCGGTTTAATATAAATATTGGTAGGTCAGAATACACCTTCAGAAGCTGGTGCCTGCACAACGGCTCCGGACCCAACCAAGGTAGAGACATCCGCAGGCTCCATAGTCGAAGAAGCATCTCGGACTCCAAATGGGGTCTCAGCAGAGGACTGCAAATCTGTAGAAGTGGGCATCAGGGGCTGCAAAGCGTCTCACTGAGTACCAGTGGACTGGCGACAAGCTTAACGGAAGCATCGTCGGCGGTTTTTGACATATGCAGTCTGTCTCTGTCTTTGCACTTTTTCGGAAGATTGGTAGTCAGATGGCTTAACAAAGCCATTTCGGAATACAGAGAACAAGAGCGAAAGAATTTAGCTACAAAAATAGCCCGATGAATGGTTCGGGCGTTAAACAAGGCACAAAACTGATAGCTAGGGACGTCGTGGTCTGGGCCTAAACAGGTTATGCAGTAAGAATGAAACTCTCTGTGAGGTATTTGCTTTCCATAGGCAAGACAACTGTTAATTTTTTCTGACATCTGTTAGAACAAGAAAAAAAATCCCCAATGGAATATTTAGGTTTAGAAGACTTCAGGTCTGAAACTTGAAAAAAATGAAAATTTCAGGTAGCGGCCGACCGGCAGTTGTGAACTGCTTCTGCTTCGGGCTCCTTCTCGGCAAGAAAGACTGATGTAATGGCATCGGCTGCATGTTTTATACCCCTGACAACCTGACGTCATGGAAGAGGCGACAGCATCCAACGCAGAAATAGTACAGTTTTGTACCTACCATAAATGTAGATGTCCGATAGACATGCAACTGCAGTCATAACATATGGGTTGTCCTGCCTCAGGCAGCCCTCGGTCGGCCGGATTCCAAAGTCTGGGTCCGACGTCAGCTGATGTCGCATTTTCCTCCGACGTCAGAGTGGCTGGGGTACATAAGCATCAGCCGAAGCCATTTTCTTCAGTGTTTCTTGCCCTAGATGCCAGGTGCCCCCCAAGGAAGGCTGTAATCAAATTTGGAAGACAAAAACAGGATTCCAGACAAATAAATGAGCAATAAAACAAATACACCATAACAGATATCCCCAGCTAAGATAAACAGGGATAGGAGTGGACCCTAGGCATAGAGGGGTATGGAGGGAGGGAAAATCCGACTGCAGTTGCATGTCTATCGGACATCTACATTTATGGTAGGTACAAAACTGTACTATGTCCTTCAAGAATGCAACTGCAGCTATAACATATGGGTAGAATACCATAGCTTAGCTGGGGGAGGAGGAATGCTCTAGGAAAAAGATGGTGTGGCAATCAAACCCTGCAGGACTGCCGAAGCAAAGCCTGCTCTGGATCTGGAGTATAGAGGGAGATTGTAGTGTTTGGAGAATGTATGCACGGAGCTCCATGTAGCAGCTTCTAGAATGTCCTTAGTAGGCACCCCTCTTAAGAATGCTGTAGAGGTGGCTGTAGCTCTGGTGGAATGTGGCCTGACATTGGCTGGAACAGTCTTTCCATGAAAGGAATAACAGAATCTGATGCAATGTCCAATCCATTTTGAAATTGTCTGTTTTGAAATTGCTTTTCCTTGGACTGCAGGCGTAAGCTACAAAAAGTTGTTCAGACTTCCTACTGGCCTTGGTTCTGTCCAGGTAGTATCGAAGTTGTCTGTGAATGTCCAAGGTATGTAACAGTCTTTCCCCCTTAGTCTCAGGATTGGGGAAGAAAGCAGGCAGATGAATAGCTTGATTTAAAGAAACCCTAGATACCACCTTTGGCATAAAAGTAGGGTTGGTCCTTAATGAAACCCTGTCTCTGTGAAAAATTATGAACGGTGGTATTGCCATTAGGGCCTGTAGTTCCGAAACCCTTCTTGCTGAGGTAATTGCCAACAGGAAAGCTGTCTTCCATGAGAGAAACTGCAAGTCAACTGTAGCTGCTGGCTCAAAAGGAGGTAGAGTCAGTTTTTCTAGGACAAAATTGAGGTCCCAGGCTGGTACTGGGGCCTTTCTTGGTGGCTTAATGTTCTTGATTCCCCTGAGGAATTGCCTTAGCAAAGGGTGTGAAAAGACAGGAAAATCAGTGTTATATCTAGCTGAAATAGCTGATGCATGTATCTTTATGGAAGAATATGAGAGGCCGTTCTTTAGGATATCTGCCAAATATTCCAAGATGAGTGGGGTGTTCAACAATGATGCATCATGTCCCTTGCTGGTATTCCAATTGCTGAATCTCTTCCATTTTGCTAAGTAAACCTTTCTGGTGGATGGTCTTCGAGCCTCTGTTAGTATCCGCTGAACTTCCTTGGAGAGAGATAGGTTGAGGTTATTTATGGGATCTCCCAGGCTGTTAGCTGCAGTGTCTGAAGGTTTGGATGCACTGTTTTGAAATTGTGTTGAGTCAAAAGTAGAGGCCAATGGGGAAGGGCCCACCTCCTGGTGTGACATATGCTCCGTAGTAGTGGGTACCAGTGTTGTCTTGGCCAGTCCGGAGCTATTACGATTCCCTTGGGTCTCTCTGCTTTGATCTTTAGTAATACTGAGGTCATCATTGGCAGAGGTGGGAATGCATAGATTGTTAGGAAGTTCCAGATGAATGAGAGAGCATCTATTTTCCAAGCTTTTGGATGGTATGTCCTTGTGCAGAATTTTTGTAGATGATGGTTGAGGTGAGAGGCAAATAGATCTACTTCTGGCCTGCCCCATGTTGAAGTGAGTTGTGTGAAGATCTTCAGATGTAACCTCCACTCGTGTGGATCTGTGAAATTCCTGCTTAGACTGTCTGCCAAGACATTGTCTTTGCCTGGAACAAACTGGGATTGTAACTGGATGTTTAGGCTCAGTGATTTCTCCCAAAGATGCATTGTCAGTCTGCAAAGGGGGTAAGAGTGGGTGCCCCCTTGCTTGTTTATATACCACATCACAGTGGTGTTGTCTGTCCGTATCAGTAAATGGCCTTGCTGAAGTTGGTGTTGAAAGGCCTCGATGGCATGCATTACTGCCAGCATTTCCTTTTGGTTTATATGCAGATGTGTTTCCTTTGGAGACCATTGTCCTTGTATACACCTGCCTTCCATGTGCGCCCCCCATCCAAGGTCTGAGGCATCTGTGGTCATGGTCTGTGTTATCTGTGGTTTTTTGAATGACATACCTGTGTTTGCCTGGCTCACGAGGCCCACCATAGGAATTCCTTTTGTAGGCATGGAATGGCGGTATGGTTGTCTCTAAGTTGTTGCTGTGCTGAGACCAAAGCAATTTTAGGTACCACTGAAGCTTTCTCATGTGTAGTCTTGCTAATGGAACCAGGAGAATGCAGGATGCCATGTAACCCAGGGCCTGTAGGAATCTCCTTGCAGTCATCTGGGTGAGTTTTGCTAAACCTTTGAAGTAATGAGTTAACTTCTCTTGCTTGTCTTCTGTCAGGTAAGCCATTTGAGAGGCTGTGTCTAATTTGGCTCCTAAGATTATTTGCTGGGATGGCTGCAGTCTTGACTTTTGGAAGTTGACTGTGTATCCCAGAGCTTGTAGTAATCTTATGACATAGTCCAAGTTTTTTGTCAACATCAATTTGTCGTCCGCTTGTATGAGGCAGTCGTCCAGGTACGGGTAAATTTGTATCCCCTGGAGCCTGCAATGAGCAATTACTGAAGCCAGGCATTTTGTGAATACTCTGGGCGCAGTAGATAAGCCAAATGGCAATGCTGAGAATTGATAATGCTCTGGCCCTGCAAGAAATCTGAGGTATCTTCTGCAGATGTGTCTGATAGGGACATGCAGGTATGCCTCCTTGAGGTCCAGAGTAATCAGCCAAGACCCCTTGCCCAGCATGGGAAGGAGTTGCTGTAGATTCAGCATTTTGAACTTTGGTACTATGAGAAAGGTGTTTAATGCGGACAAATCCAATATTGGTCTCCACTGAGATTCTTTTCTTGGAACAAGGAACAGCCTTGAGTAAAATCCCTGGCCTTGTTCTTGTTGTGGAACTTTTTCTATTGCTTTCATCTGAGTCAGCAGAGAGATTTGCTTGATAGCCTCTGCCCTCTGGTTTGGTGGTAGGTTTGGCATGCCTTGTTTTCTTGGCAAGGTATGAAAATGGAACCTGTAGCCACGGTCTATAATGTCCAAAATCCATTTGTCCTTTGTCAGTCTGTGCCAATTTTCTGCAAACAGGGATAATTTCCCTCCCAAGGGAGCTTCTATTTGTTCCCTGGTAGGCGGAAGTAGAGGAAAGTCATTGAGATTGAGGCTGTGGGGCAGGTGAAACCCCTGCATCGCTTCTTTGGTTTCCTGGCTGCCATTGTCGTCCCCTGTAAGGACCTCTGTATTGGCCTCTTCCACGGTCACGTCTGTTTTTACCCCTTTGAAACTTTTCTGTATTAGGAAAGGACCAGTTTTTTGAAGGCCAATTCCTACTGAATCTGGGGGGTTGAACCTGGAGGAAATATTTCACAGTCTGAACTGATTTTGCTTTTTCCTCGATGGTCTTTAACACATTCTTAGCATTAGCACCAAAAAGCTTGTTCTTTTCCAAAGGTGCATCCAGAAGTTTTGCCTTCACATGATCTGGTAGAGGTTGATCTTTTAACCATGCATGTCTTCGAATGACTGCCCCGTCATAGCTGCCCTACATGAAGCTTCCAGTGCATCATACCCACACTGTAGGAAGTGATTGCTTACTTGCTGAGTATTATGTACAGCTTCCTGCAAAGACTTCCTGTCTAAAGGATCAGGAGTGGCCAATGTTTTTTGTAAATCTTCTAACAGGAAATCCTGATATTGTAACATATGGAAAAGGCAATTCAAAGCTCTCATAGATAAGGTAGTGGAAGTGTAAACCTTTTTGCCCCATCTCTCTAATGACCTAGCTTCCCTGTTGGAGGGCAATGGATTTTTAGAGGTGGAAGCTGAAACTCCTTTAGGCCCCTGTGAAATAGTTTCCAAATCAGCAGAATGGGCCCTGAATAAATGGGAATGTGTTTCTGGAACCCTGTAATACCTGTCTGGCTTGGCTGGAGCAGGAGGAAGAGAGTCAGGGGTAACACTAGAGTCAGAATATAAATCATCCAAAACATCAAGTACAGGAAGAATAGCTAAGGGCCTGTGCTGGGGCTTCTTAAGGAAAATCCGAAGGCGCTTTCTGGAATCAGAATATTCCTGGCCTTGCCACTTGAAATGTTCCCTCATGGTATGCAGAACTTCCCCAAAAGAAATATCCTCAGGAGGGGAGGCCGAGGGAATGGAATCCTCTGCAACCGAGTCCTCATAGGTCTGGAAGAGCTCTTCCTGGCTATCAGAGTGGACAGAGTCCTCAGAATCTTCATCTGACGGAATAGGGTCAGGGGGTTCAACCCAGGGCCTTTTATCAGAAGGAGGCTGGGATCCTCTCTCAGGATGGGCCTGTGAACCACTAATCATAGAAATTAAATCAGCAGCCATAGACATAATTTGTGTCTCTGGAGTAGGCTGAGGTAAGGTTTTAGTAGTAAGATGTTTTGTTTTGCTGGCTGCCTTAGCCCTAGTGTAGGCCTTAATAGACATGGCCATAGGAGGCCTGGCAGCTCCACGTGCTGGAGTGACCTTGTCTACAGCAATGGTCTCGGGCATTTCCTCGGTTTCGGTATCCGGAGGAAAATCAATAACTGGCGTTGGAGTGGTATCCGGAATCGTTAGTATCACGATGTCTTGGTTCAAGCGGTGGAGAAACCGTCTCAGAGGAACCGGAGCACTCGCTGGTTTTGGCATGGAGTCGGAGGTAGGCGCGGGCGGATGTCGGTCCCGGTCTTTTCGTTTCTTGGGAGTTTGCGATGTCGGAAGTTCCGACGGCATTGTGTAAGCAAAATTTTTCGCAGAAAAAATCTTCAGCGAACTCCGCCCGGCACCTGAGAGTGCGCTTGTTGAAGCGAGCACAGGCTACACAGGCCGAGACATCGTGGTCTGGGCCAAGGCAAGGAAGACAGTAAGAGTGGAAATCCTTATGAGGTATTTGTTTACCACAAGAAAGACAATTGTTAACTTTTTCAGTAATTTCTGACATCGGCTGAGGCAAGAAAAGGTCCCCAACGGGTGCCAGCTTTTTGATGACTTCGGAATTGAAGAATACAGGAGCTG